>NW_019384716.1:485812-579255 GCF_000671375.1 Centruroides sculpturatus | reverse complement strand
GGACTGGGGTTGTTCAGATAACTGATCTTGTATGAAAAAATATATTAACCTATCCCCTGTTGAAATTTTTCTCCATTGTGTGTCGCTTCGCGTTGGATTTTTGTCGATGTTAAGCCTAATGAAAATTTTTAATAATAATAATTGTGGCTATTGTATCAGTAATTATTTCTTTATTTTGCACAAACAAAATAAATATATTGAAAAATATAAAAACAAAAAAAATTATATTTCGGAAGTTAATCCAATATTAAAAACATCCCGACTCAGCATGACACGTGTCCTGACACACAGTCCTCAGAAAAACATCACACAAAACAAGCAAAACTCTTTCTTTTTCATGGGTTTATCTGGAGATGTCAGCCACTTGGGCTATATTCTCCGACGAGCTGAAGCAAAGCACACCACTCATGATGCAAGGTCCTATAGCTCACAATATACAAGAATATAGCTCACGATGGGAAAAAAAGCCTTGTTCAAATACTGGCGCATCCTTAAGTACCCTCTTGATGTGTATGAATCAGAATGTTTTTGATACTAAATTAACTTCCGAATTATAATTTTTTTGTTTTTATAATTTTCAATATGTTTATTTTGTTTGTGCAAAATAAAGAAATAATTTTTAACAATACAATATGGTTGCACCAGTGCTGTCAGCTAAAACACACACCAACAAAAATAATATTGCAGTAGACCAAGACATAGCCAAATATTGCAGCGCCACAGCACTAGCAGAAATTTGAATTTGCCGACTGGATCGCTTTCGGTTAACCGGTTGATTTGTATTCGGATAATCTATGCTCTACTGTAATCAACTTTCTTTGAATACTCAGCACTAGTTATCTAACTAATCTATGTAAGGCAAATTGACATCACTTTGTTATATTATTCTATATAATTTGTTTTTTAGAACTAGATTCTTAAAATTTAATTCTGCCTCAGGTTAATTTTAATTCCAACAATATCTAATATTAACAAAGACCTTGTATCTGTTTATCCCTCATGTGACCTTAGTTTCGCTGACAAGGTTATAAATCATTCTCAGAATATAATGTCTTGCTCTGTAATGATCATTATATCAGGAAGTGATATTTCATAAAAAAAAATTTGTCACTACTTATGCAAAGCCACTCATATGTCATTGTTATTTTATTTATATTCTATTCAGATATTTTTCTAGCCTTTTTTAATACAATAATATTTAGCTAATTATTTTTTACATTACTTTTATTGTTTATAATATCTTATTTAGGCTTTATTTCTGAGTTTAACATGATTAAAGATTTTACATTTCAAAGATGGATTGATTTTTCTGTGGTAAAAAGAATTGTGACATTAAGTGAATCAGTTATGCTACATGTATTAGTTTAATTAATTTATTAAATATTATTTCATAAATAATAATATTTATTAAAAGCATATGACAAATATTACATTTATCTAATGTTTCAGTGAAAGTTAAAATTTATAGTTATTTTTTCACAAACGAATATATGAGAACTATTTTATATTTACTTTTTTATTAAGCATGATTATAATTTGAGATCTTTTTTTAAATTATAACAAAATCAGATATGTGATGAAAAATTATATTATCATATTTTAATTTTTTAATATCATATGATTGATTTTTTTCTATTAGTTTTTATTGAAATTTTAGAAAATTATTTAAATTCTATTTTTTTAAAATAAAATGCTCATTTTTTAGATAAGATCAGTTCCAAAATTACTGCGTTTAATCTGGGACAATTTTCCTTTACATTATGATAAAAAGCATGGCTGGGGCTATTTGGTTCCAAATTGGTGTGGTCCAGAAGAAATTTATTCTGAAAATCAGGATAATATATTTCCTATAAAGTAAGATATATATTTATTAAATTGTAATTAATAGTGATAATACTAAACTAGAGAATAAAGAGAAAAGAAGTATAAAGAAACGAAAGTAAATATAAAAGTATTACAATAGAGTCCTGGAAATTCAACTCCTGGTAACTCAGAATTATGTAAAACTTGTTGTGTCTGTCACAAAAAAATACATATAATCTAATTTTTATCTCTATAACTGAACACTAGGGTCAACTAAGTTATCATTCTTCACTGGCAACACTTGATAATAGCATCAATTCCATATGTTAACAAAGAATATTACCCTTTTTCTAAGGTACCACTGCAAAACACTGTGACATAAATATCACTAATCTGAAAGTAGTTATTGAATAGACAATATTTTTAATAGACAATTTATAAATTAAAATTTAACTACAAATTGAAATAATCAGTATTGACACATTCACTAGCAGAAAGTGAAATTCCAACACCAAGTAAAAATTAATTTAGAGGAATGAAATTCAGGCAAAGCATTTGTCTAGGTAACACATTTATTGTATATATGCGTAGATAAGATGATAGTTGAATCATTAAAAAATGACTCCAAAATCTGAGGTCGTCTTATAGGACATATACAAAAAAAATTAGATTGAAATTTAAATAAATTAAAATCATTATAAAAAATGGAAAAACCGTAATTATTTACTAGTAGAGAGTAGGGTATGACCACAAAANTGATTCAATATATATGATTGGAATAGTGTTTAATGCATTTAAGAGAAGACAGATGTTACGTGTTTTTCCACATGTAGCCTGGAAGATTTCTAGTTCATTTTCGAAATTGTAGTACTTTTGCTCTCTAGTATTCCTAATTTGTCTACCTCTAGTATTCCTGTTTTAATAGAAACATCAAGCTTATAGCCCAATAATTCAGCAGTTCTTTTGTCTTTAATAATCAGGTTTATGAAGAAAAACTTCATACTTGCAAATTTCATACTCGCTTGTATCCTTGCCCAATTTGCACAACCTGGTGTTACGCAGTTATTGAAGCTACTATGCATGGTTAAAAATTAAGACAGCATAAGCACAATTATTCCAGATATTACATGTTCTGACAAGTAAAGAATTTTCAGAGTCCTGTCACAAATAGGTTACATATTGATTATTGACAATCTGTGACATGCCATAATGAGGAAACATTAAAAAACTAATAAGTAGGTTTAAAATTAATAAATACAAATGTATTCTGACAGTGTATGAGTTAATTATACTTTCTATTTGCAAAATTTCCTTGACCTAAACACAAAATAAGAAAAAAGTGAACTTTTAAAAAACTTACTGAACTTACTGCACATTAATATCCAAATGCTTTCAGCCTATTCTTATAGGCCATCTTCAGGAAATTATCGTTCCACAAACGAACAAAGCTTTCGAACACTCGTAAATTTAAAGTTTTCAAAAATTTTTTAAAAATTATTACATTAAACGGTTAAATTTTAAATAAACAACAAATTACTAATACATTATGTAACCAAACAAATGTAAAAATAAAATACTATATTGAAAATACATTAAACTAGTTAAAGCATAACTGCCATATCTTTTTATGGGTTTTTAACTCCCATTTCTTTTTCTATTACGTATTTCCAGGCCATTGGGAGAGCATTTGTGTCTTTTGTATTTAAGCAATTATTGTTCACTTTACCCTTATATATTTCTATCTTCTCCATACCTAATGCAATCATTGGAGAATGGACTGTCTTAACTATTCTCGCTTCATCCCTTTTCACATTTGCTCCTTCTGTTTGTGCCATGACTGCCAAAACTGTGTTATTATGCCCTTTATTCACATCATATTTGTGCTCTCTTAAACATATTGCCAAGTTTCTTCTAATGACCCCAATATAATTAACAAATGCAAATAAGACTAAGCAAATGGTAATTATGGAAAGAAGATATAATGAAGCCATTAAGGATTATATTAGAAAGACTAAATGTGATATTGTAGATGAAAGAATTATAATGGTAACAGACAACAAGGTTAAAAAACTTGAGAGAACACCACTCACAATATACCTGCCATTCTTAAAAACGTCACATAATTCTAGCCCCTGAATGCCCAGAATTTTTGCATTTGCAAAAACGCATAAGGAGAACAAAGAGATTTAGCAGGTAGTTGAAAAATGTAATGCACCAACGTTTATACTGGAGAAGTGATTAAAAAAGTACAACTATGAGGAAATGGAGATTAATATGTACCTGGTACATGATCCAAATAAACTGGTAAAGGAATTACAAGATTTGGCTTTAATGAACGATGAAGTAAGGACAGCATGGACCCATTTATGAATTTTGAAAGCATGTACCCATCCGTGAATCTAACTTCTTGCTTCAATGCCCTTATTGAATTTATGATTCGGCATAATCCAGGGTTATCAGTATATATGGAGGACTTTAATAAGCTAGCAGATTTGATGTGCTTCCATTCATTTTTGGGATTCAATGAAGTAATGTACAAACAGAAGAAAGGTGTCCCGATGGGAAGTCCCATGTCAGGGCTCTTATGTGAGTTGGTAGTGCATCAACTGGAAAGGGATGTCCTAGGAATATTCGGAGAGGACATTATATTCTACAAGAGATATCTGGATGAGGTGTTTATAATTTGGAAGGACAGACAAAGGATTGAAGAATTTTTAATTGCAATAAATGACAATTGTCATGGGTTAAGGATAAAGCTGAAACAAAAAAGCCATACGCATCTACATTTTCTGGACATTAGTATAAGGTTTAAAATGTAACAAACAGTATACAAACAGCCGTGTACTTAAAACCCACGCTTGCACCACTGTATATACCAACAAGGTTGAATGATCCGTTTAGGTATGAGATATCAGCGTTCAAGGCATTTATTAAAAGAGCGTTCTTGTATTGCACTAATGTGCATGATTGACTTAGGGAGATAAGTAGAATTAAGAAAGTGGCAAAAGGTTTAGGATTCAGAACAACTGCAATCGAAGGATTGATCAAGAGTTACAGACAACGTGGAAGAAGACGAGATAATAGAAGAGATAGGATCAACAAGTTCACATACAATAGGAGTATGGAGGGAGTGATGGAAGAATTATGTAGATATAAAAACACGAAAACGGTGTATGAAAGAGTGCCAAACATATACAGACTGCTAAGGAATGATAAAGACGAAGTAAGAATGCAAGATAAAGCTGAGGTCTATAAAATTCCTTTTGAGAATCAGCAGTTGGGAGTGACAAAAGATTATATTGGGGTCATTAGAAGAAACTTGGCAATACATTTAAGAAAGCACAAATATGACATGAATAAAGGGCATAATAACATATGTGAAGCAGTCATGGCATGAACAGAAGGAACAAATGTGAAAAGGGATGAAGCGAGAATAGTTAAGACAGTCCATTCTCCAATGATTGCATTAGGTATGGAGAAGATAGAAATATATAAGGGTACAGTGAACAATAATTGCTTAAATGCAAAAGACACAAATGCTCTCCCAATGGCCTGGAAATACGTAATAGAAAAAGAAATGGGAGTAAAAAACCCGTAAAAAGATATGGCAGTTATGCTTTAACTAGTTTAATGTATTTTTAATATAGTATTTTATTTTTACATTTGGTTGGTTATATAATGTATTAGTAATTTGTGTTTATTTAATATTTAACCATTTAATGTAATAATTTTAAAAAATTTTTGAAAACTTTAAATTTTAGAGAGGTTGAGGCGCATGTTTTAAACGTGTACGTGTGACGTTTGGCGCCGCTTTCCCGTAAGCCTAANCGCACGTTTTAAACGTGTAAACGTGTACGTGTGACGTTCGGCGCCGCTTTCCCGTAAGCCTAAAAGTTTTACGATGGTGTTTGGAATGTCGAGTGTGATTCCACCGACTATCCAAACACCATTGTCAAACTTTTAGGCTTACGGGAAAGCGGCGCCAAACGTCACACGTACACGTTTAAAACGTGTGCCTCAACCTTTCTTTTATGTGTATTCGAAAGCTTTATGTTCGTTTGTGGAATGATAATTTCCTGAGAATGGGTTTATAAGAATAGGCTGAAAGCATTTGAATATTAAATTGCAGTAAGCTCAGCATGTGTTCTGGTGTTTAATTTAGTTGTAAGTAAACCACTGAGGAAGTGGGGATAGTTTTATATGGTATTTGATTGAATTTTTAAGGTCACAGGTTAAAGTATGTGCGAGAAGATTCATTTCAAATGTGAAATAGTGGTACATTAATAACTGCTGTAGTTGTCACGATTTTGAATGCAAGCATGCAAACGTGCATGCATTGTGTCGTACAGGTGCCATGTGTCATTTTGTGAGATGGAGAGCCATGCCTGTTGCACTTGGTCAGTGAAATCAGCAACAGTTAATGCTTGTTGTGGGTGACGTGGAATGTGTCGTCCAATAATGTCCCATACGTGCTCGATGGGAGAAAGATCTGGTGATCTTGCAGGCTAAGGCAACATGTCGACACTCTGTAGAGCACATTGGGTGACAGCAGCAGTATTGAGGATGAACATTATCCTGTTGGAAAATATCCCCTTGAATATTGCTCATACATCCCTGCCAAGTCTTTCTGCAATAGTGCTGAAAGAAAATCCACTTTCTTGTAGTCCTATTACATGACCTCATTCAAACTCAGTAAGCTGCCAATACTGCCTTCTTTGTCTCCTTAAAGGCATTCTTGACTCAAACCTTAACTCACAATGTTCATTCCAGACAATAAATAACACTCAACAAATTTACATCCTGTATTTACAGCAAATGTGATTTGCATGTTCATAGTGGTGCTATTCGTGTCACTCTTATTTGTCTGGCATGAAATTTGAATAGACATCATCTCTCAGATATGAAAAAATGCTACCAAGTTTCATTTATCTAGCCAAACTTTTTTAACCGTCGACCCTCAACCACTTTCCAAAGCCTCACATTGACCCCCCACCGTAAAGTTTTACTACAAATGTATGTGTATGAGCCAAAAAAAACGTTGTGGTCTCTGTATAAGCAAAGAAAAGAAAAAAAAAGGTTGTGACCCCTTAGCCGCATCGACCCCTCAATCGACCCCCTAGCCGCATCGACCCCCCAATGATGTTGCATCGACCACTTTGGCGACCCCTGATCTAGCACAACTCTTTTTTGGTGTTGGGATTTCATTTTCCACCAGTGTAGTTAATATATATATATGAATTTCCAAATATAATACCTTTATGAAAATTCTTCTATTTAGACTACCATCATTGCTATGCCACAAAATAATATGGACTGAGAAAACTTGTCATTTTCTCAGTCCAAATTTTTAACGTGGACTGAGAAAATGAAAGGTTTTTTCAGTCCACATTATGTTAAATTTATGGGACTCTACTGTAATACTAAATATTAATTATTTTCTGAATTACATTAAGTTACTAATTGAATGTTGTTTAAATTATTTAATATATGTAGATATGCTGCTGTCTATTAATAATTTTAATAGTAGTTTAGAATAATTTATTTCCATTCAGAAATAATTGTTTGTAAGACAAAATTTAAATATACAAAAATTTTAATAAATATTTGTTTTATGTCAATGGAACTATGATATGAAAACTTGCATTCAATTAAATATAATCACATAAAAAATTCTAAATTAATTTTATTTATTTATTTGTTTTTATTAAATTAATTAACAGTTTAATCCAATTATAACATCATCACATGTAATGGCAATCCTAATATAACATCAAATTTTTATCGGTCCCATGATTTTACTATACTAGATAATGTTAAAAACCCACTTGTAATGACATAAAACCCTGTTTTAACGTCATATTTAAAGCACTCCCAGATTTACAAAATTAAAAATGTGAATTTTATTTAACAAAGAAAATACAGTAAATGTACTACATGCTCAGTTTCTAGGATCAGAGTCCACTTCCTAGAACAACTGTGGGTGGTACTCTCACCACCTGACTTCAGTGGGGTGAGGTTCATCACATCTTTAAACAACATGACAATTGGATTAGTTTGCATAATTACTTGTTGTCATGGTGATATTGTAAGGAACCAAGTCCGAGCATTATTTTTAGTTATTTTTAGTTGCTTTTATTCTATTTTTGTTTGGGGCTTATGTTTTGTTAGGACAAAGGTTTCCTCACCACTCACCTTAGAAACTTAAAAATAACTTAACGCTAATCCGCGTAAAGTACCCGTTAGGTAACGGGTACTTTACGTGGATTTGCGTAAATGTGCCAGGCCTGGACTTTAAGCATGCATCAAATTAAATAATGAAAAAGTTATTCAAAAACAATCCAATATTTAATGAAAACTCTAGTAATAACTATATACAAAATTTAGTAAAAATCCAATAACAATTTATTCAACGTAAATCAATAAGAATCAACCTGACAAAACTCAAATCAATCTATTTTCTAACTTAACTATTCCCCTTTGGAATTCGACAAAAAATTCAGTGACTTAACTTATGTACAATAATTCTTATGAATCAAAGGTCCTAATCGTCACCTTAATATACTAGGAACCTTTTTCCTCAACTCTCAAGACTTTCTCTAATCTTTGNTGCATTCAATTAAATATAATCACATAAAAAATTCTAAATTAATTTTATTTATTTATTTGTTTTTATTAAATTAATTAACAGTTTAATCCAATTATAACATCATCACATGTAATGGCAATCCTAATATAACATCAAATTTTTATCGGTCCCATGATTTTACTATACTAGATAATGTTAAAAACCCACTTGTAATGACATAAAACCCTGTTTTAACGTCATATTTAAAGCACTCCCAGATTTACAAAATTAAAAATGTGAATTTTATTTAACAAAGAAAATACAGTAAATGTACTACATGCTCAGTTTCTAGGATCAGAGTCCACTTCCTAGAACAACTGTGGGTGGTACTCTCACCACCTGACTTCAGTGGGGTGAGGTTCATCACATCTTTAAACAACATGACAATTGGATTAGTTTGCATAATTACTTGTTGTCATGGTGATATTGTAAGGAACCAAGTCCGAGCATTATTTTTAGTTATTTTTAGTTGCTTTTATTCTATTTTTGTTTGGGGCTTATGTTTTGTTAGGACAAAGGTTTCCTCACCACTCACCTTAGAAACTTAAAAATAACTTAACGCTAATCCGCGTAAAGTACCCGTTAGGTAACGGGTACTTTACGTGGATTTGCGTAAATGTGCCAGGCCTGGACTTTAAGCATGCATCAAATTAAATAATGAAAAAGTTATTCAAAAACAATCCAATATTTAATGAAAACTCTAGTAATAACTATATACAAAATTTAGTAAAAATCCAATAACAATTTATTCAACGTAAATCAATAAGAATCAACCTGACAAAACTCAAATCAATCTATTTTCTAACTTAACTATTCCCCTTTGGAATTCGACAAAAAATTCAGTGACTTAACTTATGTACAATAATTCTTATGAATCAAAGGTCCTAATCGTCACCTTAATATACTAGGAACCTTTTTCCTCAACTCTCAAGACTTTCTCTAATCTTTGATCCACAAATCGAATAACTTCAAAATTGCCTTGGAACTACTTTATCCTATCAGACACCTCTCTCTCGTTTGTTGATACGAAGCTCACCAAGCTTGTTGCTAACAGAAGCTCACCTCTATCATCTTCACTTGAGGTTTGGTCTTTATACTGTGAGGTGACATCACAATTCTGAGTGAGATCACTCCCCTCATTTACTTACTTATTTGCTAACACTAAAAACTTTGTTTGTCTGGCAGCCTATTTTCCAACAATACTTGCTAACCTTTTACATTATTCTTTTTGACAATTTTGGGGATGTTTTTTATTCTTTAAGGTTTAGCAAGTTTCTAAGTTTGTGCTTGTGGGGTCTCCCCCCCCTTTTTCTTGGTGTGGACTTACTTTTTTCCACTTGGGAGCACAAGTGTGGGCGAGTTTTATCTACGGCACTTTTCTCTCGTCGGTGAGTTGGTTTCTCTTCTATTTTTAAGTTTCTAAGGTGAGTGGTGAGGAAACCTTTATCCTAACAAAACATAAGCCCCAAACAAAAATAGAATAAAAGCAAAAATTAAAATAATACTCGGACTTGGTTCCTTACAATATAGAGTAATGACATGATTGGCCAATTTGAACTGGTAATGGATGCTGCCAAAGAAAGATCGTAGAAGACCATGATTGGCTAAATTTGAATTGATGGTGCATGTGTCTCAAGGAAGAGATGATTGGCGAAACATCATGCCATGTGGCAGACCTGGAATAGAGCTATGACTAGCATAGCTGCTGACTGGTTGGCCGATGGCTGTCAATGACTATATAAGGTCGACATGGAAGTGGGAAATTTGAGTGGGATCCATCTTGCTTAATAAGTTCTAATTTGTTATTGGTGTACTGAATGGTTGTTGATTGTGAAGCTGTTATAAATTTTAACTTTCCTCTTGTGTTGTACAGTAGTTTAGCAACAAATCAGGTGAAATGGCTAGCTTAAAAAGGAAAGCATGAACGTTAGACTGCAAAGTAGAAATAATTAAAGCAGTTGAAAGTGGAAGAAAAAAGACAAATGTATGCAAAGACTTTGGTTTAGCAAATTCTACAGTGTGCATAATAATAAAAAACAGAGAGAAAATTTTGAAAAGTGTTCAAGATGGCAAGGTACAAGTGAAAAAAATTAAGTTATGTGAAAAAGCCAATATTGATGCTGCTCTAATTAAGTGGTTTAACCTATGCAGAAGTTCCAACTTACCACTAAATGGATCGATACTAATGAAAAAGCAGAAGAATTTGGACGACTACTAGGCGATACTAACTTTAAATGTTCTAATGGATGTCTAGACCATTTTAAACAAAGACATGGCATGCATTTCGGGAAAGTGTGTGGAGAAGCAAAAAGTGTAAATTTACTGGATGTTGAAAACTGGTTAAGAGATGTGTGGCCTAAATTAAGGGGAGAATATGCAGATGAAGACATTTATAATGTAGATGAAACTGGGATATTTTACAAACGTTTACCAGATAAAACATTTAAATTTAAAAACAAAAAATGTGTTGATGGAAAACTTGCGAAAGATAGGATAACAGCTTTTGTTTTCACTAATATGACTGGTTCAATCAATCAGTCAATCAATCAATCAATTTATTTATGGAGGCATAAATAAATGCATATGTTGGCTCCGCTATGAGCACTACCAAGGAATTAAATACAGGAAATGTAAACAAACAACAGTATGTGCATTGTAGATTCCATGTAGAACTTTAAGTTAATGGATAAAGTCCATAGAATTATAATATGACTGGCACAGACGAAAGAAAACTTCTTGTAATAGGAAAATCAAAGAATCCAAGATGTTTTAAAAACATAAAAACATTACCAATAAATTACAAAGCCAAGAAAAAGTCATGAATGATGTCTGAGATTTTTGAAGAAATTCGAAAATTGGATAAAGAACTTATTGGTAAACGAAAAAAAGTTTTACTACTTGCCCAGTACATCCAATTTTAGAAAATTTAAAGAGCATTAAACTTTCTCTGTATTATACTAGCGTACTTCAGCCAATGGATCAAGGAATTATAAGAAGCCTTAAATCTCATTTCAGAAAAATTCTTTTACAAAAAATTATTACAAATATGGAAGATAACAATAAAATGGCAATTTCTTTATTAGATGCTGTTGATTTTTTGGAAAAATCTTGGTTTAAGGTTAGTTCGCTTACAATAGCATACTGTTTTTGCCATGCAAAATTGTGTAATAGTCAAACAGCTATTACATTTATGAATGATGACAATAATGAGGATGACGACATTCCTCTATCAGAATTAATTAAAACACTTCAAAGTTCAGAAAATGGCAAATTTTGTCATCTGCTGCTACTGAATATGATAGTGTAGATGAAGATTTAATAACATCCGAATTTCATGCAGATGCAGATATTGTTGAGCAAATTAAATCTTCAGACGAGAAAAATGTGGATAATGATGATGAAGATGAAACATCAGACAGAGAAAATGCAGTGCTGTCAACCAGGGAAGCTTGTAATGCAATAAGATTATTGAAAATGTTTCACAGGTCTCAGAAAACTTCATTGGAAATAATGAACAAAGTCATTTAGAAAATGACATTGATAAACAATTTTTAGGTGAAAAATGCCTACAATCTAAAATAACTGACTTTTTTAAGTGAATATTGTTGTGTCTATACAAACATCTACAACTCGACATATAACATAGCTACAACCAACTGACTGCCGAAAATCTATCGGGCTAGTTTTATGCTAATTATTAAATAAATTACGTAATCAATTTGGTACTAGAGGTAAGCGTTAGGCGCCATCTCTTATTAGCATAAAACTAGCCCAATAGATTTTCGGCAGTCAGTTGGTTGTAGCTATTGTTGTGTCTTTTTAATTGGCATACATTAATTTACCCTTGTTGTCTTTTGATTTGATATTATTCTCAAAGCCAGAAGTGCTGCCATTATCGAAACTTGAGACAAATAAAAATTTCTTATAAAAGGTAATTTTTCAAATTTTTAATTACATCGTTGTAAACTTTTATTATTTTGTAAATAATCTTCATTTTATAGTAGTTATTGCTGTCATAATTTTCATTTAGTTATTACATTTGATAAAATGAAATAATAATCTTAACTTAATAATTTTAATATAGTTTTGTTTGTTTTTAAATTGATGTTAAAAAATTTGAAAATTATTAATTATTGGTAAAAAAGGGTTTATCAGAATTTATGATTTATTGTTCATTACATTTTAATTCTCTTATTTCAATGAATTTATAAAAGTTTATTACTAAAATTGTTATCTTTAACTTACAGAGAACTTTTAAAAAAAATTGTTTTTAAAGCTGTTCAGTTACCAAATGTTGAACACATAACTTCAGCAGAATTTGAAAATATTTGGAAAAAGGTGGTAGAACCAAAAGAATCGCACAAAGAAAGAGAATTACAATGGAGTCTTATACTAGGCAAAGATTCAACTAAAGTAATAAATTTTGAATAGTTTAAGTAATAAATTATGATAATTCTATATAACATATTATAAAAATTCACAAAACTTGGCAACCTCTCTATAAATTTATAGAAAATGTTAGCTTATTGAAATAAACAGTGACTTAATTAATTTGTGTGATTAATCGCAGATGTTTCTTAGTTAAAGTATATTTTTAATTAAACTAGTTTTAGTTTAAATTGTGTTTATTTTAATTGTAAATATGTCAAATTTCATAATAGATACAAGTTACATAGATGAATTTTTAACTGAAAATAATTAAAATAATTTTAGAATCTTCTTTTTCATCACGGGAATGGACCTTTTGATGATGTTTGTATTCAAGGATGCCAGTTTTTTCGTTTACCACACAAGGTAATATATTATTGCTTTATTAATTATTAAGGATTGTTTTGAAATAAAGATACATTTCCATGAAACAACATATTCTAATACTTAATCAAAGAACTATACAAATACTTATATTGTATAGTTCCTGGTTGAATTAGATAAGATTAGCACTGCTCTTGTTTACTGTCATTAGATTTCACTAATATGACTGGTTCAATCAATCAGTCAATCAATCAATCAATTTATTTATGGAGGCATAAATAAATGCATATGTAGGTATTAAATTAATTAACAGTTTAATCCAATTATAACATCATCACATGTAATGGCAATCCTAATATAACATCAAATTTTTATCGGTCCCATGATTTTNTTTTTATAGGTTTAAACTCTAAATTTCTTTTTTTTTTCTTGTACCAGATTATTAAGAATCAGATGCAATATAATAAGTAAAATTTTGAATGTTCTAACTTTTCTCATTATCTGTTTATATTTAAATATTTGTTAAATTAATTTTTAATTTTTTAATTTAGAGCAGAGGTGTCCAAACTATGGCCCTTAGGACAGACTCGGCTTGGCAGGTGATTTTATCCGGCCTGCAAAGATTTTTGAAAAATACTGATTTTTTTTGCACAAACCCATTTGATTTTCAAAAATGTATATCAAAAATTGAAAAAAATGCAAAAATCATATTTGATTAAAAACAGGATTTTTAATTTTTAAAAATAATAAAAATGAACAAATATATACATAAAATTTACTTAAATTTACAGTTGTAAAAATATTGTTTTGGGCTATTGTTCAGTAACTACCGAATTGGTACAAAGGCAGTAGAGGGGGAAAAAGATTCAAGAGCATTGTATGTGGCATCCCTGTAGTTGACCTTGGGATTGCATTCTATTGTCTTCTGTTCTGTTGCACATGACTCATTTGTAAATTGGTATGTGTAAATTCATATTTAATGTACTACAAATTAATTATCTTGAAGTTCAATATTATTTTTTAAGGTTTAAACATGGAAAGAAGAAAAAGAAAAGTTAATGATGAGTGTTATGTTTTTAATGAAGAATGAGGAGTAAAATACTTCTTTCTGCAATTGCAGTCAAAGAATGGCAAAGCAGTATGTGTAATTTGCAACGACACTGTTACTGTAATGAAGGAATATAATTTATATTGACATTATGAAATAAAACATGATTTAACCTACTCACAATTTAAGGACAAGCAGCATATTGAAAAATTTGAAACAATGTGTTGTAGTTTGTGTACTCAGCAAAATTTATTTAGAAAGGCAAACTTGGAAAATGAAGCATTGACCTTAGTTAGCATGAAAGTTGCTTATTTGTTGGCAAAAAAAGGAAAACCCTTTATGGATGGAAACATTGTTAAAGAATGTATGATGGAAGCTGTTGGTGAGTTGTTCCAGAAAAGTTGACACTTTTCAAAATGATCAGTCTTTCCTGTAATACTGTTGCTCATTGAATTGACAATATTGGAAACAATATTCTCCATCAGATTACTGGTAAAACACAGTGTTTCACTCAGTATTCTCTCGCAATGGATGAATCAACTAATGTTAGTGACACCTCACAACTTTTAGTTTTTGTTCATGGAGTTGACAACAAACTTAATGTCACACAAGAATTAGCCTCTGTTAACAGCATGTACAGCACTACAACTGGAGAAGATATCTTCAAAGAAGCACAAAAATATTGACAAAGTATAACTTGGACTGGAATCGACTCCAAGATGTGACAATTGATGGAGGAAGAAACATGTCTGGTGCAAACATCAGTGTGATTAGGCAAATTAGAAAAGCTTGTGAAGGTGCAGGGGCATCAGTACCATTTTTCTGCACTGTATTATCCATGAACAAGTACTATGTGTAAAACATGTTGATATGAGCTGCGTTTTTAAACCAGCTGTTTCTGTTGTAAATTTTATTCGATCACATGCATTCAACCATTGCCAATTTTGATCTTTTCTCAAACAAATTGAATCCAAGTCTGTTGACTTGTCATATTATACTGTAGTTCAATGGCTTAGCTGTGGAAAAGTGCTATTGCAGTTCTTTAAGCTTAGAAATGAAATTTATTTATTTCTTGCAGAGAAAAATTGCCCTGAACCACTTTTATTGGATGCTGAGTGGCTCTGGAAGTTGGCTTTTTTTGCAGATGTGACACACGTGAATAACTTGAACTTAAAGCTCCAAGGTAAAAACAACTTAATTTGTGATTTATTTGCACAAATCAAAGCATTCAGGGCAAAACTGATATTCCTTGAAAGTCAGATGAATGAATGTAATTTTACCCATTTCCCATGCTGTGAAGAATTGAATGAATGTAATTTTACCCATTTCCCATGCTGTGAAGAATTGAATACAGAAACTGATGAACAATTTCCAACCAGATTTGCAGTAAAAGTCATTGTGGATTTAAAACAAGAATTTCAAAAGTGATTTTCTGATCTTGACATGAATTCAAAAGAAATTCACCTGTTTCAAAATCCATTTGACTGCAACATTGCCAACATTTCAATTTAGTTTCAAATGGAAATGATTGATCTTCAAGCTAACAATCAAATCAAGGATAAATACAAGGAAGGAAACTTGGTCAATTTTTACAAATTTCTGAATGCAAAAGAGTTTCCAAATTTAAAGCAATTTGCTTGTAAATTTATTTCTGTGTTTGGGACTACTTATATGTGCGAACAAACTTTTTCCAGGATGAAGTATCTGAAATCAAAGTACAGGGCAAATTTATCGGATGATCATTTGCAATCATTGCTTATAATTGTTGTTTTAGATTTTAATCCCAACTTTAAAGAAATTCTTCAGCAAAAAAACACAGTTCCATCATTCCCATTAAAAGTTGCATGAAATAATTTTCTGTTTATATATAATTTAGCCATGTTTGTTTAGTATTGGTGTATCTGTAATTAACTGTAAAAAATAAATTTCAGTGCTGCCTTAGTCATAATGAAAGTTTTTAATTCACATATTCATATGGCCTACCGCAAATGTATTTAAATACCAATATAGCCTTGTGGCAAAAAGTTTGGACACCCCTGATTTAGAGAATTTTTCTTCACGGTGTGTGTTTTTTACTTCTGTTCTATTGTTACTAACATTAATTTTATTTTCTTGTTTTAGTTATGAAAATTGTACATTCATTTGAAGAAATTTTCTGTTTTATTAAAAACAAGTAAAATGGCAAAACTGTATTGGGACAAGACTGTGTCTTGGAGACTTACTACTAAGCAGAATCACTTTGACGCTCAAGGCAGGTCTTGTTCTCATTCTCCAATCTTCTTTGGTATCGCTGCTTTTGGGTGCGATCGTTCAAACTTCGCCGGCCACAATACATTTTCAATGAAATTGACCTATCCAATTTCGAAGTTTTTCTTTGTTGTGTGTCGGCCCAGGTTGAATTTTTGTCAATGTGTAATGAAAATTTCCTGTTTTTGAAAAAAATAATCGTGGCTATTGTATCGTCTGAAATTATTTTTTTATTTTGCACAAGCAGTATACAGTTTAACCCGATTATAATGTCGAATGTAACGACAATCCTAATATAATGTCAAATTTTTATTGGTCCTATGATTTTACTATACTAGATAATGTTTAAAAAAAACCCACCTGTAACGACATAAAACAGTTTTAACGTCATATTTGAAGCACTCCCAAATTTACAAAATTAGATTACAAATTTTATTTTACATAGAAGAAACTATGTGTTCAGTCCTAAGGTCAGAGTTCACTTCTTAGAATGACTGTGGGTGGTACTCTCTCCACCTGACTTTGGTGAGGTGAGGTGCCTATTTTGCCTGTTTGTAGAAGAGGGTCACCATTTTGTATTTTATTTTGATTCGGTTCTTGGTCCCCTGACTACCTACAAGTCTGGATTTTTTTATGCGCAAATGATTTGGGCACTTAATCCTCTGTACCAAATATCAACTCTCAACATGTACTCCTTCATACCTCTATGCTGGTAACAAAAACCGGCAGTACGATTTTATAAACAATGCATAGTCTTGTTTATAAAATCAAAAAAGATAAACAAGACATAGTCTTAGTCAAAAAAGATCTTTAATAAAAGATAGAAAAATTTTAAATTTTTTAAAAACAATTTATTCAGTTTATTGGAGCTTTTAAAATTAATGAAATAAATCATTTACTAAATTACACTTTATAAATTAAATATAAATTAAACTCATTTTCTGTTTTAAAAGAAATGTGAATATACATAATTTCTGTATTTATGTGACCTTTATAAAAAGATTTTATTAGATGAATATTTTCAACTAATAAAACAACTGAAGTCAAAGTTTCATTTTTTAATGTTTTACAAAATATGAAACAAATTATTGCTGTAATTTATATTATATTATATAATTATATTATATTAATATTATATTGAACATAAATATAAACACTTATTTTTTGAAAATTATTCAATAAATTTTAAAAATACAGTAGAGCATTGTTTATCCGAATCAATTGGGGACTGGGGTTGTTCGGATAACTGATTATGTACGAAAAAATATATTAGCCTATCCCATCCTGAAATTTTTCTCTGTTGCGTGTCGCTTTGCGTTGAATTTTCATTGATGTTAAGCCTAACATAAACTTTTTAAAATAATAATCGTGACTATTGTATCGTTAAAAATTATTTCTTTATTTTGTACAAACAAAATAAATATATTGAAAAATATAAAAACAATAAAAAAATTATACTTCAGAACTTAATTTAGTATCAAAAACGTAAAATATTTGAGTAGCCCAAGACATAGCCAAAGATTGCAGTGCCACAGTACAGTAGAACCTCGAAAACTCGACCTAATGTGGACCGAAGGGTGGCCGAGTTTGTGAAAATGCCGAGTTATCGGGAATGGGGTTAAAAAAAATAAGTACGAGTATTTCCTCAGAAAATACTGTACTGTACTTGTACAGTATTTACTTGTACAGAATATAACAGAGAATAAACTGCCCAAATACCCTTAAACAAAGGAAAAGTACGTCCTTTATGAAGGCATAGAGCCTTTACTACATGAAAATGAAAATTAATGAATACACTGTGTACAGTAATTTACCTGATAAGACAGACCTCAGAAAAATACTTTATGAGAGCTTTTATACTTTTATAAAGCTGTCTATAATGAAAATTAATTAACTAAGGATTTTTTCGCCCTGCCAAGGTGTGGACCAGTTATCCGGAGTGATAAGTTATCGAGGGACGAGTTTTCGAGGTTCTACTGTACTAGCAAAAATTTAAATTTGCCAACTGGAATTCTTTCGGATAACTGACTTTCTTTATGTTGTTAAAAGGTAAAAATTTAGCTCAGAAAACAAATATATTTAAAAGTACTTTCATTAATAAAACATAATTATCTTCTTCAGGTAAAATAGAAAAAAAGATGGGAATAAATATCTTTTTTTATGTTTATAATATATATTGTTATTGAATAATTAAGACTATGTTAAAAATAGGATTTGTAACATAGTAATTGAAAACATCAATGATATTATTTTTCAAAGAAAGAACCTAAAATGTAACTTATGTTTTATCTTATGCATCATTAAAAAGTGAAAAGGCTTAAAAGTTAAATTTAACTGAGCTCTTTTTAATATCTGAAAATGAAAATATTTTGTCCTCTTATTTTTTCCTTTGAAATGGAGGCTATATGTTTTTTTTTTTTTTTCAATAAAGTGAAGATTTAACAGGATACTTAATTATTTATTTAATTAATTTTAATATTTTTTTATTGAATAAATCTAAACTGGCAACTAAAACTTTGATTGAGGGAAATATCTAATTTAAGGGTAATTTAAGTTATAGAAAATTAAAGTCAACATATGACTCTTAGCTGCTGAAACAGCAATAATTTAAGTTACAGAAAGGTATTGGTATACTACTTAACTTTAGATAATATACCAATTATAAATCAAAAATGATTGGAGATTAAAACTTCATTTTAAAAATAAAAATTTTATTTTAGGAAGTGAAAAGCAGAACACAAAAACAGAAGTTTATGTGAGTATTGGTATATTAACATAAATCAGTACTGACATAAATGTTAAACTTCTATTTTGTTGATATGAAACATGACAGCATTCTCAATTCAAATGTACCTGTGAGTTTTTGTTGCAAATAGCCATATTTATAGAACAGGTAGAATTTTGTTATAGTTTCTGATTTTTTAAATTAGTATATTCCTAGTATTCTCATATATGTTGTCAGAAATATAACTATGGATTATTTTATCAAATTCCTTCATTTAAGTCTGTCTCAAACTTATCAGACTTGTAAAATATGGAAAAAAGATTTTATGCGTTATCTGAAGATATTAAGGAATCGAAAAGAAGATAATTATATGATGATAGCTAAAGTTAAATTATAACAAGATTCATAAATCAAGATTCAAGTTATAAATATCAGAAAACATGTTTAGTAGACTGTATATGAAAGGGATGAATTGCTTGTGATATGCAAAGGTTGAAGACTGTTGTTGATTTTCCCTGTCACTTAAAAAGTCAATATTTAAAAATTCCTGAATATTAATAATATAGAACAACCGCACACCAGGGTGTAAAATAGAAAACGTTACTCACAAAATTTCTGTAACCAGTGAGTAATAAAATTTAACAGTCAATACAAACACTTTCAAACCTTTCCTGGGCCCTTCTTCACGTAAAGAATCGTTTGGAACAATTTTTAAAGATGAAAAAAGAACGGAATCATGTGTTCAAATGTAAAAGTTTCTACCTAGAAACTTTTACGTTTGAAATCATTTGTAGTGACTGTTAAATTTTATTACACACTGGTTAAAGGTTTTTTGTGAGTAACATTTTGTATTTCCTGAATATGTACTTATCTAATAAATTTTGCAAAAAATTTAGTGATAAAATACATTACACAGACAATTACTTAAAAAATAAACCTTAGTTATGGGGACACTATAGCTCAGAACTAGTTTTAATCTCTCAAAATATTGCTGGATTTAATAATTAAAAAAAGTCACACTAATATGTCGAGTTTACACAAATTCTTTGGGTTTTTTTTTGTTTTTAATTTTATCAAGTTTATTAAACTAAAGAATTTATAAAAGTTATTTTAAAATAATTGATTTTTCATTATTTAAGAATTCTTTATATTTAATTTTTATCAATTGCCATTAATTTAAAGGATGGTCCTCATAAACGAGTTGGTAATCCATTGTCAAAAGA
Source organism: Centruroides sculpturatus (assembly GCF_000671375.1). Classification (NCBI taxonomy): domain Eukaryota; kingdom Metazoa; phylum Arthropoda; class Arachnida; order Scorpiones; family Buthidae; genus Centruroides; species Centruroides sculpturatus. The sequence continues at coordinate 558,832 of NW_019384716.1, read as the reverse complement.
TTTTCTAATTAAGATATCTGATGGTACCCTTCAAGTTTATGATAGTGGATATGCTGAAAAAGCATTAAAATTTAGTAAGATGATATCTTATTGGAAAAATTCTCATAAAAGAATAGAGTAAGTATTTTTAAAACATTTTTGATAGTTAAAATTTTTATGTTTAATATAAAGTAAATTTTTTCTGTTAGCTGAAAACTTTCTGATAGAAAATGTGATTATTATCAAACTAACACATCACTATGAGTTTGTTAAATGTGTTTTTCAACAATCTGAATAAGCATTAGTAGAGTATGAACTTAAGTTTAGATTTAAAGGAAATCTATTTTTGTTGAAAGTTTTATATGATAATACTTCCTGGTATAAAACATTTCAAATGTAAAACCAAAATTTTTAGAAATTTTGAACTTTACTTTTTATTTTTAGTTTCCTACTGCACACTGGCATTTCATCTCAACAACAAATTATGCATACATATGATGACTCTTGGCCACTTGAACTGAAGCTTCACTTTAACTATTTATTGATAGACACAAACAATATTTACATTAATAGCACACAGAAGAAAATCACTTTGATAAGATCTCAAGATAAGCCATCAATTCAGTACATTACTACTGTCCACTGACAAAAAGAAATTATCATGACATCAAAATTTGAACTCATGTTTTTATATATCAGCACTGCCTCTCAGCTGCATTGCTATAAACCCAAGATGACATCCTCATTGAAATATAAAATTTCAACACGAAAGATAGACAATATAAACTCAAACATTAAATGAATGGTTAATCAGGTGTAAATTAAGAATGCAAGTTCAGTCATTGTCTAGAGGAATTTTACAAAGCTTTGTAATTGATTGTCTGAATAATCTATCAGCTGATTTTATTGATGATCTTCTTACCACAGTTATTGTGACTTGGAAAAATTTCTACAATGCATTCTAAATGCCATTTTAGTGATGGTAAGTGTTCTTTTTTGATCAATACTAACTCTCCAATCTTATTAATCCAAGATTATCTTGTTGGAAAAATCATTTTGGTTGTTGTTGCAATGGCTCACATATTTCAAACTCCATTACTTCCAGAAGTTTGCACAAGACATTGGATGAGTTGTCACTGTGAAAGGCAATTTAACTTTGATGAGGTGAAGTTTGTTTCTAGAATGACAGTCAATGGATTTCTGATGAGAAAGTGACCAGGAGTTAGCACTGAGAGATGATTTGGGTCATTGGATGTGGGAAATAGTAGATGAGATTTGTGGGAATTAGTAGATGAGAATTTTAACTCTAATGGTGTATAGTTCTTCATAAGTTAGATCTATGCTTGGGAATATGTGTTTAAGATGAAATTTTATGTCTGCCTCCCAAATACCGCTGATGTGTGGCACAGCTGGAGGATTAAAATGCCAGGATATTCCCTCATCTGATAAATATTGAATAAGCTTCTCATTATTGCTGTGGGAATTAGACAAGATTGCAAATTTGAGGTTTTTCTAAGCACCCATAAAATTGAAGTCACAATCATTATGGATGTGTGCAGATTTACCGCTTCATGTTATGAATCTCTACAAGGTTGCAAAAAATATGTCTATAGAAACATCATCAACTAGCTCATAGTTGATTGTTCTGGTTGCTGAACACACAGAAAGGGTTGGGTATGCTTCACAAGTCTTGGCTCTACTATCCTTTGACATTCAAATAATGAACGGACCAGCAAAGTCTACATCACATTTCAGAAATAGACAGGAAAGAGTCACCCTCCCCACTAGTAAAGCTCCTAAATGTTTTGAAGTCTGAACTTTAATCTTAACACAAGTTAGACATTTTCTAGATAATTGTCAAATGGTATCTCTAGCATTAAGTATCCAATACTTGAATGCATGCTTAAAGTAATTGAAGAATAGCATGTAAATGTGTAATGTTGAACCAAGAAATCAGCACTTCAGTGAGACAGTCATGTTTTAGCAGGATGGATAGGATGTTTCTGTTCCTTATGCATTTTTTCATGCTGAAGGCAACTGCCCACCCTGAATTCTTTGTCAATAAATGGTGAACCCATAATTTGAGAAGGTTACTTTTATTGGAAAGAGAAGGAGAGTTTTTCAATGAAGCTATTTTAAACTGAAAGTTTTGGACACATTTAATTCAAAATTTAGGAGCATGTTCAAGTTGATATCAGAAATTCAAATTTTCTTTCCTTTGCTGGTACTTATTATTAGAAATGAATCAAAAACAAAATACTGTCTCTTGCTTCAGCTTGGAGAGAATAGAAAAGAGATAAAGAATGTTACTTGTTTATGTCATTACAGAAGCTGAATTATTGATTGGAGGTTTTCTCCTTTTCTCTACAACAGTGTTTTTCAACCTTCTTGAATATGCGATCCCTTTACAAGTTAAAAAATTCTGGTGACCCCCCACGGCCATATTAAAACTGTCAGTGATTTTAAAAACTATGTATTTAATTTTCTTTCTGTTGAGATTTAAATATCGATCAAAAAACCAATTGTAGTGTAAAATAAACAGGCACAGCCTTCTCACTGAAATTGTAGTTTTTTATTGTAGTGTAGGACGTACAAACACTTGTCTTTTTCTTTTACCCACGATCCCCTGTGTATGGCTTTGCGACCCCCTGGGGGTCGCAACCCACAGGTTGAAAAACACTGCTCTACAAGAACTTCATCCATTTATTTATGATGTGAAGGTTGTTAGAAATACATTCTTGTATTGAGAGAAAAAGGGGTCCATTTCACTACAAGGAAAAATCATTCAACTGCTTCAGGGACAAATCTCTAGAAGCACAATCTGCAAGATTCTTTTATCTTCAATATGTTTCCAATTGGCTTCCAGTATTAGGTTGTGTATTTTCATGACAGTTCCTATGTACAACAAAGGGTTTCCAGCAATTGAGATGCGACAATAACCAGCAAAGGATGATGGTTGAATTGGTCCAGCACCAAATCTTGGAAAGTGATATTGCAAAACTAGACAAATGAAGTTGTTGAGTTTAGCTAATGAAACAGCACTAGGGTAAACTTGCCTAATTCGTACTTGTGCCTAATTCATACTTCGCTTATATCTCGACTCCGGTAATAGCTATTAGTGTCTCTAGTAGCAAAAAAAGTAAATAACAATCGGTCATATTACCATCTGACAGACAACACGCTGTTACTCTGCTCCCGACAAAAATATTGAAAAGGAAAGTTTTTATTATTAATTAGAGATTCAGACTATGTACAAAAAATTATTTAATTTTTGAGTCTATCAATTCATCCTTTTTCACACACCACAGAAGTAGCCTTTTACATCGGTTTGAAGAAATCACTTCATAAAAACGTATAACAATAGGTAAAAATTTACAATTAAAAACGATCAGACGTCAGCCTTTCATTTTAGGTATCTGACGCCTTTACATTNCCTGAGCTCATCATGAAATTGTAACTACATGCAAATCAAAGATAGCTCGTATCCACCACTAGAGGGCTTGAACCTGATACTGAAGGTATAAAACTTGGCAGTTGGTGAGAAGATTTACTTAATTTTAATGTAAAGGCGTCAGATACCTAAAATGAAAGGCTGACGTCTGATCGTTTTTAATTGTAAATTTTTACCTATTGTTATACGTTTTTTATGAAGTGATTTCTTCAAACCGATGTAAAAGGCTACTTCTGTGGTGTGTGAAAAAGGATGAATTGATAGACTCAAAAATTAAATAATTTTTTGTACATAGTCTGAATCTCTAATTAATAATTAGAAGAAAAATATCCTGAGCTCATCATGAAATTGTAAGGAAAGTTTTTTTCAACTTTTTCTGTAATATTTTTGCACATTTCGTAAGAAATTTCTTCAAATAGGATCGTGTGTAAGTTTTTTTAACTATCTGTGATGTATTAGTGCGTATTTTTGTGATTTCAGCTGAAGTGATGAAATGTGAGGCCGGGACCACACCTCCTCCCTCGGACGGAAACCGGTTGTCGAGCTAAAGTCAATATATCGGTGACTTATTACGTAAATAGGACCGGTGTGACCAAGGAACGGGGTGCGAGACGATTTAATTGTTGCATTCCAAGCCTAATTGACAGATTCACGGTCGTCAATCGTGAGAACGATCGAGGGATCGACCGTCGGGGAAACTTTGGACGGTCATCTTACATCGAGTTCAAAGCAGGTCCTGCTGACACTCCTGTGGAGGGGGCGGCGGCTGAGACAGCTTCCTCCTCTCCGGGACCGAAAAATAGACATTAGGTGACAATTTACGAGACCGTCATCCGGGAGAGGGCTTGACCCGACTCCGGAGGAGAACGGCCCGGACGGGGGTCAACTCGGCGACCCCTCGGCCCGAATCGCGTCCCTGGCAACAGACCCGGGACCAATAGAAGCGCAGAGGGACCAACATTCGGACCAACCAAAACTTCGGGATTTTGGGTGGGGAAAGATTATAAAAGCCCGAGGTCCCAAGGACACGGGGAGGTTGGGAGTTTGAGAAGCTGTGAAGAACTTCGACAGTCCCCGAGGACGGATTAACTCCGAGATTTTTCCGAAGAAGAGGACTAGGGATTCAAGCTCCCGGGAACAGTGAAACTTCCCGAGACCTCCACGGCGGTTGAGGAGACGAACTTTCTCCTCCCGGGATTTTGGTGTGTGTGACGAACCTCGAACCTACGGACAACAAGAACAACAACGGACTATTCGACGAACTGTCTTGGACGGACGCCTATCGAAGATCCGACAAGTGTAACTCATTGTAAGCATGTTTTCTAATCCAAATAAACGCGTTGAATTGGTAAATACGGTCTCTGTGTGAGTCTTTGCGTCCAGCAAACCACGACCCCCATACGGAAAAGGCTTTCTCGTGTCGTCCTGACAGATCACGGGTAAAGCGAGGGACGTAACCGTAACCTTTCACCCCCAGGGCTCCCATCACTACAGTGGTGTCACACTCCCCACAAAACATGCGTATCTGTTGTCAAATTTTTTGGCGACATAATGTAAAGTTTACTAAAGTTAACTAATGTAAAGTTTGTTCAACTCTTGCGCCTATTTCGTACTCGAGGCATGTTCTTAAAACGTACTTGTACGATTTAGGAAAACCATTTTAGATGAATGTCACAATAAACTATTACCGATTCGTAAACTTATTTGTTTTTCTCTAAGTTTCTGATTTGAAAAATAACCGCAAAAGTTCAAAACAAATTAAAACTTAATTGTCTTTAATTTTAGAACAACATGTCAAAAAGAAAATATAATTCTTGGAGTAAAGAAAATATGAAAGAAGCGATTAAAAAATATAATGATGAGACCTTATAATTTAACGAAGTTTGTAGTGTATATAATGTACCGTAATTGACATTTAGACGATAGTTACAAGGACTGAATATACATCAATGAATAGACTAGATAGGTCATTTTTGAAATCACTAAAACTGAATTTTAGTGCTGCTTGCGCATCATGGATGCAAACCATCCTGGTTCCTTAATAAAGCATATCCTCGAGCCGTTTGTATGGACACAGGCATGCATGACTTCGAATCTTGCGGATTGTGGCCTCGCAATCGCTTTAAGATCGGGGATGAGGAATATGTCGTTCTTGACGAAGATGCTAATCTAAGTGAAACGCGGAAGTCTCCCAGAATCTGGCAACTGAAAGGCAGCAAGAACAAACAGATACTTTAACGTGTGTGGCACAATCCAATCAGACTACTGAGCAAGAACAGACTGAAGAAGTTGAGTACCCACAACTTCCTGAAGTACCGACAACTCACCCTTTGGAAAAACAGCAAGATCAATGTCTGGAAGAGAAAGTGAAGGAATGTTCTTTAGGTATGAAAGTAAACATTTCTAATACAGAGACAGTTTGAGTGACATTTGAAATAATATCTCCACTACGTGGTATTCTTGGAATTGCAAGAAGAAAAACGTATGAAAGAATCTTGGTGCGAAGAAAACTACTAAAATATCACAAAAAGAGAATAAAAAAACAGGAAGATGAAAATAACAGTTGGTACTGTAAATTATGCCAAGAAGACGTAAAAGAAAGTATGATCAAATGCACACAATGTGAGATATGGGTACATGAACTTTGCGCAGGAACCAATAAAAAGACAACGGATTACAACTGTGATGACTGCCAAAAATTGGCGAAGACCAGCTGCCGAATTTGCTAAGAGTTAATATACACACATATTAATACATTATTGATAAAAATTTTTATTCTTAAGACTGCAAACCAATGATAGGATCTCAAAGTACGATTTAAGAATATATCGGTACGATTTAAGACGAATGTTCCTAAATCGTACTTTTTTAGTGTTTTTTTAAATTGTTTATTTCTCAGAAGTTTATAAGATTTATGCTAAATTTGATTATGGTAGTGATAAAATATTTCCCAAATAAAAGTTACTTAAAATAAAAAATAATTTGTGTTTATTAATTTTGATAATATGATGGTTTTTCCTGAAGTGGTACGAATTAGGCAAGTTTACCCTACAGAGTCAATCAAAGGAGAGAAGTCAACTTTAAAGGTGCAACCTTGGTTTTGCTAGCAATTACTTTGAAAGACTATCCCATGATACGGTGCGCATGTAGACAACCACAGTATATGCTTTTTCAAAAGTATCACTAAATCCATGTAATTGCATCACTTGGAATCAATTGTCATTGTGAAACAAGAATGTTTGTCTTACATGGTGGATCACTTTGAAATTGTCTGCAAAACTCGTATTTCACAATGATGACTGATTCTGACTTTGCAAACTGCAGAACACAAACACCTCTGTTGCAGAGTCTCCATTTTCATTTATGGTGCTTCCTAGAGGTAGCAGACAAAAAGACATTTGAATGCCAATAGTAGATGAAACTCAGACATTTACTTTATCAATAGGTGTACAATACGTACTTCTCAGGTAATAATTAACATAATTACAGTAATTTAAAATGGTAGCATTCTTTTCAGAATATTATATATATTAATTCTCTAAACTATAATTATTATCAACAATTGTCATTTTATGTAATTAATATAATTAAATATTTTGCCATGAATAATTTATTTGATTGTAAATTTTTAGTTATTTAATTTTTATTTATGGATTATCTGTTATTTTTCAATATTATATTTTGTCATTGGTCACTATAATTAAATTTATTAGAAATTAGCATACTGAATTGAATATTACTGTTGTTATTTCTATTCAGTTTATTCTTAACTCAAATGAACTATACCAGTGTTTTTCAACCACTGGTCCATGAAAAAATTTCATCAGTCTGCAGAAATATATTTGACAACACTGAAGCTGGTGCAGTTGATCACAGATGTCATTTAAATAGTAATCTAGAGTTACTGTGCATACTTTGTTACACACAGTAACTCTAGATAAGCATATGTAAGCTTAATAAATAAGCATAATTCATAGTCACATATAATTACTTCATCCATGTAAAATTATCTATAACTTTACTGATCTGCAATGAGAAAAAGGTTGAAAACACTGGACTATATATTATTAAGAATGATCTTACAAAAATATTTTTTTAATGTAATTTTTAAAATAATGTCATAGATGAGTTTAATATAAGTTTATTATAAATTTTTATTGTTTAGGTCCCAAATGATTGTTAGTTTAAATAAAAATGAATTACCTCGAGCAATAACAAGGTAATTGTATAAATTAGATGTTTATTTCTTTTTTAATTTTTAACCATATTTAATTAATCAAATATCAAATTCATTGAAGCATTAAAAGACTTACATCAGAAATATAATTTTCTACAAGTTTATTCTTTATATTCTTTTCACAGTCCAATCTCAGAAGTAACAGCAAAACTGGCTTTAAAACGGTGATTACAGAATATTAAAATTACGAGTTAAAAATGATCACAATATCTACCATGTCTCATAGCCATAACATTTAATTGCGTGGAACCCTTGGGTGGTCCTTTTGGGTATTTATAAGTATTTGCATAAATTTCATGTTTATGAATCAAAGTTTACTGAAACTTAAACCTATAAACAAATGTTCATTCTCAATATTTCGATTATTCACAAAGAAATAAAAAATAAGGGATTTTTTTGTTTAAAAATGCAGATACTGTAATATCAATCCAATAAATATTTTGGGGTGGGATGTATGATATTATCTAAGATAGAGGCATGTTAACATAACTGCTAATTTTTGTAGCAATTGGTCAAATGCCCTAGGAGTGCATAGCAAACAAACATCTTCATTTATATATATATAGATTTATATATCTTGCTATTTTGCCATTATAATGAGTTTTTAAATGTGTAATTGTTCAATACTTATGTGTTTTGGGTTTCTATTTTCTATTATTATTTAATTACTTTCTTTATAAATTATTATTTCTANAGACTAGCAGAAATCTATATTATTGAAATAGTGATTTATACTATTGATTTGTAATGATTTCCGAATTTGATGATATTGTAATATATGATTGAAGAAATAACTCAACAGAAGGGTAAAAATTTCCAAAACTTTTCAGAAACATTCTTCAAAATTCAGAAAAGCTGATGTTCTAAATCTTTATTGATTTGACACCCTCTCTTTGAGCTATTCTAACAGACAAACTCTTTCAGTTTAAAACAAACTCATCTACCTTATCTCAGAAAATTATCTGATAGATTTTTTTTATTATTATTAAATTAAAAGTAATATTTCAAAAGGAATTCTTTACTTACAGTATTAATGTATATCAATTATATTCAGAAATGAAAAATATGAAGAAGAAAGTATGTATGGAGCAATTTTGCCTCGCCTTATAATAGCAGGAACTGTAACACGTAGAGCTGTAGAACCCACATGGTTAACTGCTAGTAATGCCTATGTAAGTAGTTTTTTTGTGTTTTGCCCTATTTAATGTAAATTTATACTAGGTGACATAAATGGTGGATATAGGTTTAAACCAGAATTTTAAGCTGGAAATCTTGATGTTACCTTATACATCAGCATATATAGTAGTTTTTATTTTTACAGAGTTAAATATTTCAGATAGTGGAATATATATATTCAAATAGTTACTCTAGTAAATAGTTAGAATAAAGTGTAAAAATTGCTAATTTTGTTGTATGGGTTATTAGTCATGACCAAAAATTAAAACCAGTTGTTATCATGATTGATAAGTTAACAATCAGTTTAGAACATACTTTTAAATCTCTATTTATTTATATGAAAGAAAGTAAAATTGTAATCTTTGTGTGCTAAGACATATTTGGTATTAGACAGCACTATCTACCATTGGTGCGCTTTACATTCTTTTGGTCATAGGTCACAATATTGTTTAATCTGCTACATCTCTGTGTGACATATTGTCTCCTCTCATTCAGCTTTTCTTTGTGTTACATCTAACCATATATCTCTGTGCATCATTAGATTTGTTTATTTGCTTCATTTTCTGACAGGTTATGGACCTAAGATTGCTTACAAGGAAAATATATCTAATATAAGAAGTAAATGGATTTATTATCTAGTATGGTATGGCGGATCCTGGTGGATTCTCAAATATTGATAAGTTGAATGAGGACAATTACAAACTTTGAAAAATACAGACAGTGTTTTCGTGTATAATGATCTGTGGAAATACATTGATGGTACTGAAATTAAATTTTGGTACTCAAATTAAATTAAATTGATGGTCCTTTCAATTGGATATAGACATCCAATTGAAAGGAGATGGTACAACAACAGGTATCTACATAAAATCAACACATAGCCCACTATACATTCCTGCTAACTCAAACGACCCCTATGGATACAAACTGTCCACCTTTCAAGCACTCATCAGAAGAGCATATTCACATTGCTCTAATGTGCTGGACAGGATCAAAGAACTTAATAGAATTAAAGAAACAGCTTCAAACGTGGGATATAAAAAGAGTACGATAGAAGGGCTAATTAAAAGATATGAAGAAGGTAATGTAATAAGAACCCAAGCAAATCAGTTTAAAATATAATCAAACATCAAGAACATCATGAAACAAATATCTGACAGAAAACAACCCCAAAAAAGGATTTTCAAAAGAGCACCTAATATATACAGTATTTTAAGAAATGATAAAGACATGATTAAAAAAGAAGAAAAAGTAGGCGTATTTAAAATTTCGTTTGAAAATCAGGAATTAGGAATTAAGAAGGACTATATTGGAGTCACAAGGAGGAATTTGGCTACCAGACTTAAGGAGCACAAATATGATATTAACAAAGGGCACTGCAACACAGTATTATCCTGTATGGCACAAGCAGAGGACTCTATGGTTAATGGAATGAAGCAACTATCTTCAGGACTATGCGTTCTCCATCATTGGCAATGCATGAAGAAAAATATTGAAATATATAAAAGTAAATTAGGAGATGGTTGTATTAACGCCAGGGATGCAGAGGGACTAGCTTCCGCATGGAAGTTCTACATAAAAGAAAAACTAAAATGCAAAAATTCTTAGACCGCACCTGCCCTTATACCTAATGGCATTTTTTTGTGTATTTATTTTATTTTTATTTTACATATGTTATTTTTTATTTTAGTACATTATTTACATCATTATTGTATTAGTTCATTTACTATACTTGTTTTATTTTATTATTTATTTGTTATTTTATCCAGTATTTTGATTTAAACATAAAAGTATTCAAACGTTCTGACATTTAAATATTAAGTTAAATACGTTCAAGAATAGTTGCATCTGAAGATGGCCTATTATATTAGGTCGAAAATGTTAATGTTTCTTTAATAAACGGTTTTTCTCAGCATCAGGTATTCGATGATTTATTACTGAAATTAAACCAGAAAGAAGCCCAGAGGAATGGATCAAGCAAGATGTAAAGGCGTTGGACGCTGATAAATCTAAGCCTTAGTCTTGGCAATTGAACCATGTGAAAAATGCCGAAACGTGTAAAGAAGCATGGGATGGACTTAAGACAATATTCCAGTCACAAGGCCTCGTTAGAAAGGCAACAAACTGTTACTCTGAATGGAAAAAGGGCAGAATATGATGATTACACAGTATGTAAACGAGTTCACAAGTAAAGTTGATCAACTGAAGGAAGCGGGAATAGAAATCCCAAAAGAATTACTATTGTTTATGCTCCTCGGATCACTACCGGATGAATATGAAAATTTTAGTATAGCCATAGAGTCACATGATGACATACCGTCACTCGAAAAGAAACCTCAAAAAGAAATTAAAAGAGGAGGAAGCAAGACAGAGGGAGCATGTTACAAAGCTAACTGAGAATGAGAGAAGTGACGCATTGCTTTCAAAGGGAAAGTTTGACTGTGTAAAGCAGTCACAAATGAACTCGAGGGAAAACAGTACAAGATTCAGAGGCCAGAGATTTGACGGAAGGTGCTACAACTGCAGTAAAAATGAATATATCAGTAGAAACTGTAAATTAAAAACAAAACACACAGACATAAAAGTTATTAGAGGTGCCTACATAAAAGTAGAATTGCATGTAACATGGAATTCACAAATGGATTGAAAAAGTGGTATTTAGATAGTGGTGCAACAAGATTAAGTGCAACGACAAATATAAATTATTAACCCTAGATCAAATTGAACAGTTTAAAGTATATACTGCCATGGAGAATTATGTGCAAGCAGTTGGCATAGGTGATGTGAATCTCAATTTGAAAGTAAATCAACGAGCAATAAGTTCCATAAAACTACAAAATGTATTATATGTACTGGAATTGTGCCACAACCTTTTATTGGTAGCAAGCATCACTGACAAAGGATACAATGTTGTATTTAAGGAGAATTATGCAATCATCAAATGTAAAGATGGTACAGCTATGAAATGTGATCACCTATATGTTGTCAATGAAGTGGAAGACCAAACAATGTTTTCAGCAGAAACTACAAACTACTGACAAAAACCTATTAATTAAAGTGGCACCAAAGATATGGGCACATAAACATTAACAATTTAAGAAAAATGAAAGTTAAACAACTGGCTGAAGGTATGGACCTTTCAACGAAAGAAAGAATTAAACTGTGAAATATACCTTAGATTGAAAATACATGTTCAATCATTTAAGAAGTCATATCATCAAGAGAAAGAGATTTTGGGCTTAGTGCATTTCGATATATGTGGTCCGACGAAAACCATATCATTAGGAGGTGCAAAATATTTTGTAACATTTATTGATGACTGTACACACTATATGGAAACTATAATGCTAAAAAGTCGTTCAGATATCCTCCAAGCATTCAAATCTTATAAGCAAAGGATTGAAAAACAAACAGGTTATCAAATCAAAAAGCTACATATGGATAACAGTAGAGAATATTTATTGAAAGAATTTAACAAATTTCTCGAAAAAGAAGTAATCATACGACAACTAAGTGTCAAGTACACCTCACAACAAAATGGTGTAGCAGAATATGCAAATCGAACACTTGTTGAAATGGCGAGGTGTATAATGTTGCAAGCAGGTCTGTCTCAGTCACTATGGGCAGAAGCAAATCAATATGCCCACATTTCTACGAAATAGAAGTGGAACAAAAGTCCTCAATGGAAAAACATTGAATGAGCTATGGTTTAAGCATAAAACTTACGTTGGTTTCTTTAAAATTATCGGAAGTAAAGCTAAAGTGCTGGAGATAAGACTCAAAAATGAGGAAATTTTCATCTGAAAGGCAATGAGTACGTGTTGGTCAGATACTCGAATGAGTCAAAAGTGTATTGACTCTGGAAACCAGGAATTAAGACTCATCATAGCACATGACATAAGATTTGTTGAAACAATCCACATAAGTAACACTTTTCTGAAGATTATCTCCACTGAACCAGATTTTGCTGCTGCAACACCAAATGACGTGTATAATGCTGCTAAATCAGACAACAGAGATAAACAGTGAGGACAATACAAAACTACATGGAGAGTCTGATAATGAATCTAATGTGGATGAATATATAGAAGAAGAGTGATGAGAAATTCAAGAGGAGAGTCACTTGAGCCAACGAAAATTGAAAGAACAGGAGAACGCAGAAGACTGAGGAAACTTTATCAAATTGTTAAGACAAAATCCCAGATCCCAAACATGTATCTGAAGTGTTAAATTGAGACGGTAGAGAGGCACGACTAACTTCCACGAAAAAGGAATATTCTATGTGTGCTTTCACATAGGCTCTCCTATGTGTTGCTTTCACATAGGAGAGCCTATGTGAAAGCAACACATGGATCTTAGTACCAAGGCCAAACAATAAGAAAATGTTAACAAATCATTGAGTATTTAAAATGAAAACCAACCAACAAGGTGACATAGAAAAGTATAAAGCACAACTTGTAGCTCAAGGTCATACCCAAGAAAGAGGTATAGACTATGATGTTTTTGCTCCATTTGCTAGATACAAAATAATAAGAACATTATTATCTGTCTTCGTAAATGAAGAAATTCACATACATCAAATGGATGTAGTAACTTCTGCTTATGTGTAAGATGATTTATCTGATAAAATATACATGGAGCAACCTGAGATGTTCGTCCTCGGCAAACAAGAAGATAAAGTCTGCAAATTATTGAAACCTTATACAGATTAAAACAGTCTGGAAGAGAATGATACAAGAAGGTAGATGGCTTTATCACGAGTATTGGAGGCGGGCACACAGCAACTGATCCATGTGTTTATGTATTTGGGAAGGAAGAAGATCGAATGATACTCGTTGTTTATGTAGACAATTTAATATTGGCATCGAAGAAGATTGAAAACCTTGAGACCATTAAATTGAAACTGAAGTCAGCATTCAAAATAGTAGACCTAGGCCTTATAAGTAACATTTTAGGCATTGAAATAAAGAGAGAAGGGCCAACAGGTAGCATATATCTGATGCAAACAAAATATATTAATGAACTGGTGAAGAGATTCAACTTAGAGGATGTGGAAATTGTCGCTACACCGATAGAGTCAAATATGAAAATTTCGAAGGAAATCGGTCCAATCACAGACAATGTGAGACAAGACATGAAAAATCAGCCTTATAGAGAGTTCATCAGAAGTCTTATCTACCTGGCAAATGTGACATGTCCAGACATTGCTTTTGCTGAGAGCATATTAAGTCATTTTTGTGCTTATCCCAGCAAAACACTTTGGATCAAAAAATCATCTATGTATTCCATGTATGGAATAACATACATCAAGAACAATGAAGAGCTTAAAGCCTACACAGATTCAGATTGGGCTGGAGACATAGACGACAGAAAGTCATGTACAGGTAACATTCTGATGTTAGCTGGTGGTCCAATTAGTTGGAAGTCAAACAAACAGACATCTGTTGCAATGTTGACCATGGAAGCAGAGTATTCAGCTCTAGCTGAAGCTGAAGCTTCGTGAAATAACCTACATAAAAAGACTGTTAGTACATATTGGTTTTAAAAGATGTGTAAAGAACTCTACTTGTGTTTACTGCAATAACCAAAGTGCAATACAGTTATCAAAGAATGCACAAGCATAGTAAACATATTGACACAAGCTTTCATGTCACTCGAGAATTAGTCAAAAAAGGGGAAATTGTAATTTATTATTTGAGGACACACCTGATAATCACAGATGTCCTAACGAAACTGCTAATGGGAACTAAGTTTGATAGATTCATGAAAATGTTAAAATTAATTGAAATAATGGATATTTGTTATGTATGAAGCACACAGCAATAGAGGGAGTATGAAAGAAAGTAAAATTGTAATCTCTGTGTGCTAAGATATATTTTGTATTAAACAGTGCCATCTACTGTTGGCACGCTTTACATTATTTTGGTCATAGGTCATGATATTGTTTAGTCTGCTATGTCTGTGTGGCATGTTGTCTCCCCTCATTCTGCTTTTCTTCGTGTTACATCTAACTGTATATGTCTGATCATCATTAGATTCATTTATTTGCTTCATTTTCTGACAATTTATTAAAATAATGATTTTTTTTTTCTTTTTTGTTTGTTTCATTAGCTAGATCGAGTTGGGAGCGAATTAAAATCAATGATTCAGTCACCTCCAGGATATCATTTTGTTGGTGCTGATGTGGATTCACAAGAATTATGGATTGCATCACTTTTAGGCGATTCGCATTTTACTGGAATTCATGGTAATAATAAATATATGTAAAATAGTTCTCGTACTTATTTTTACTTTTAAATTTGATTATTTTAATTAAATAAAATAATAATATTAAAATAACTGAAAAGATTTTTTATGGAATAATAACCTTTTTTATTTTATGGATCATTTTTATTTCAATTGGTAATTAAGAATAACAAGACAAACTATAAATGTATTTAGAAATGGTGGTGGAATAATGGAAAATGAAATAGATTCAATTTTTGTTGTTGTACAATGAATGTTCTTTTGTTGTATTGTTTTTCTAACTTGGTACTATTTAACAAACTTAATAAAATCAATTACAGTAGAGCCTCGATTATCCGACCCCCGATTAACCGTCACCTCGGTTAACCGACCGTCCTAGTCGGCAAATTTCAAATGTCCGCTAGTGATGTGGCGCTACAATATTTGGCTATGTCTTGGCTACTTTAATAATGTGTTTTATCTGGCAACACTGGATTGACCATGAAAGGGAGCCAGTATTTAAACGTGGCTTAATTTTCTAATTTTTAACGATACAATACCGACGATTATTATTTTAAAAAAATTTTGTTAGGTTTAACATCGATGAAAATTCAATGCGAAGTAGGTTAATAGCGATATACTAATTACATGGGATATAATAATATACTACACTAATAATGGATTTTTTCATACTTTTCGGTTATCCGGCCAACCCCAGTTCCCAATTGAGTCGGATAATCGAGGCTCTACTGTATTTAAAAATTTTCCTTCATAAAAAAAAACTTAAAATTTGAATTCAAAATCATAATGTCTTATAATGGCCTCTTAAAATTGAAGAGATATAATATTATTTAACAATGAAATTTTACTATATAACTGGATTGCTGTATGTTAGATCTTTCTATATAATACGTCTCTGTAATCCAAAAAAATATGGTAGACGGACTCATAGCCAAATTTTCAGTTAGGAACTACACTTTTATTTTTAAAAAAATGACAAATGCATTTCAGGTTGGTACAAACATCCAACCCCTCTTCAGTGCTAATTTTTAAAAACAATAAAAAACAAAAATAATCAGTACATGATATCAAATATACAACAAAAAAATTTTCCTACATACTCTTAAAAATAAAAATTGTGTATGGGCTACCAACACATCTATAACACCAACACCTGTTTTTCATCTATACATCTTAGAATTATCGTACAAGCTTAAAGAGCACTTGAAGTGTTTNGATTTCAGGTTAATACAACATCCAACCCCTCTTCAGCGCAAATTTTTAAAAAACAATAATAATCAGTACATGACATCAAATACACTAGAAGATATTTCTACGTACTTACTCTTTAAAATAAAAATTGTGTACGGGCTACCAACACATCTATAACACTAACATCTGTTTTTCATCTATACATCTTAAAATTATCGTACCAGCTTAAAGAGCGCTTGAAGTGTTTAATACCACTACATAACATCACTTCTAAAAACAAATTATTTTATGCCTATTTTGTATAATTAATAAAGGTGTACAAAAACAATATATTACTTACTGTTAAAATATATATTTTCATATAAATAGGATACAAACAATCTACAAAACACTAAGCAAAACATTAGCACCCTTCTTTTATTCAATCGCAATAATTTCATTTTTTATTTCTATGTAACGCCCTTTATCATTTTGTACCAGCGAGAATCAATTAACATACATTCGGAATTATTTATTAAATTCTTATTTTGGTTTTTCTTTATTTCAAAATGTTCTTTGAATTTTCGTTTATATATGTCTTTTTCATAATGTAAAATTTTAATATTATTGCGATTAATTTTACAATTATTATTTTTCGCGTGTTCATACCATGGTGAATTTTTGTATTTTAACCGAATAGCCGCTTCATGTTCTTTTATTCTTACATTTAATACACGATTAGTTCTCCTATACACCTACATGGGTTCAGACAATTACATTCTAATTTATATATGACACCTGTCTTTTTTAGAGGATCTATATTATTATGGTTACTTTTGTTAACATATTTAGAAACGTTATTTGAAATCTTATTGTTCAAAGATGGGGCCGAACATATCTTATCTTTGTTAAGGATTTTACTGAAATTTTCAAATATGTCTTCTATGTATGGGAATATTTTATACTTTTTTTCATATTTATATTTTGTATTATATCTATTTTTTTAAGAAATATGTTCTCCACTTATTAAATTTTAATTTTGGGTGATCATTCAGAATAAACTTAGTATCTAATTCTTTTAAGTTTAATATTATGTTCTTTTGTTAACACTGTATATAATTTTTATATAATAATAAAAATTTTTATATAATAAAAACAAAAAATGAAATTTTAACTTCTAGGCTGTACAGCATTTGGCTGGATGACACTTCAAGGAAAGAAGAGTAATGCTACTGACATGCATAGTAAAACAGCCTTATCTGTTGGAATTACCAGAGAACAAGCTAAGGTCACTTTTTTTAATCATATTTAATATTATATTAAGCATAAATTTTCAATTATTAATAACTTATTAATAAATAGAAGTTATATAGTTATATATAAAATAAGTTACTACTATATATAGTAATAGTAGTAACTTATTTTATATATAACTATATAACTTATATTTATATATAAATTTTGTATATAAATATATTTATTACTAGCTTTGCCAGTGGTGGTTTTGCAAGCAAACCCTATTTATATTCAGTATTTCAACAACCATAGTAATTGTTATATAACACCTACCACTGAGAATAATGAGAATTGCTGAGAATCAAATGAACTGTTTTCAATTTGATCAATTTTCTGGAATGTTTACAATCATTCTATAATCAAACTAATATGCAATAACAAATTCAAATTTAAAACAGTTTGAACATTTGGTTAAAAAATCGAAATATATGAAAATATTATAACAATGTCTGAAATGTTATCAATTTAATACACCTAAGTACTCAATGAAGACTAAACGTAGTTGAAAACAAAAAAATTGCATCTAAAATAGTACAGTAGAAGTCGTTCTTCCGGTTAAGCCTTAATGCTTACCCTCTCCTCCCGTGGGGTAATTTTGAAAAATCCCTTCTTAGTGTGTGTTTTCATGACGTACCCTAACTGTGTACCAAATTTTACCTCTTTAGGTTCAGCAGTTTGTTCTGGGCGATAATGAATTGGTGAGTCAGTCAGTCAGTCACGACAAGTAATTTTATATATTTAGATAAATTTCTTTACAGATGAACAAATTGTTTATAATGCATTTAAAGATTTTTAACAAAAAATTTAAAAGTACATTTATTTATATACATTTTTTTAGTTTACTTTATATACATGTTGATTTTCATTTCTGTGAATTATAATTATATATAAATATAAATGTGGGCTTTAGACGAGTAGTGTGCAAGAAGTGAAAAGACAAAAGTTGGCAATGGCGTGAGAAGAGAACAAGAAGACGACAGTGGAAAAAGGCACAGAAAAGCATGAAAGACATTACAGTCGTAGAGCATTATCGTTCTATCAAGAAGATGGTTTGCGGACAATTTGAAGATGCTGGAAGATTATTATTTCTAGTTCTCTATTTTGATCATTATTCCTACAAATTTTGGGGGTCCATCCGGGATTTGAACAAACTTCATACAAAAAGATTACAGTAGAGTGTCGATTATCCGAAACGTCAATTATTTGAAAGAATTCCAGTCTGCAAATTTAAATTTTTGCCAGTGCTGTGGCACTGCAATCTTTGGCTATGTCTTCGGGCTACTCAAATATTTTACATTTTTGATACTAAATTAACTTCTGAAGTATAATTTTTTTATTGTTTTTATATNAACAGAAATGAAGTGAAATGATAATAAGTTGTCCTGAAATCATAGTAACATCATGGGTCATGTCTGTGATTGAAAAATTTTCCAATTTTCAAAAGTGATAAGAAGCAAATAAAAAATAAATTATTTAAATTTATCATTTGCAATGATAATTCTATTATTTAATCACAAGGAGTCATACATTCTAGATCTTAATGAAATATAAACAAAGTGAATAAAGTAATTTAAATATCTTTTTTGTAACAAATGATATTTTATACTTAAAATTATTATTGGTTTTGTATAATGATTTTTAATTAAGTTCGCTCAATTTCAGATTTTTTTGGTCTGACAACATTGTTCTATGTTGATGGTGAGGGTTATGCAAAGTTTTTTTTGGTGTTAGTAGCTTTTCACCTTTTGTATTTGCACTGCAGGATTAATGCAAAAAATTACAGCAATTCATTGATACAGACTATCTATTTTATAAATTAAAAAAAGGAAAACAGAACTAGATGATTTCTTACATTTAGGTATATCTCTAAATATAACTTTTGTGTCTTTCAGAAAATTTTTTCCAATTATGAATAATTCACACTCTCCTTTCGCTGAACATGAAGGTAAAGAAACTCTGCATATTTCTGGAATACCAGGAGGCTGAGCTAAAATCAAATATATACATTAAAGAAAAATAATATACTGCAACAAATAGAAAAGAAATAATAAAAATAAATTATCAATTAATAATTAACAAATTTATTATACATCACAATAGAGAAGATTTTAAATTAAAACTAAAATGCAAAAATTCTTAGCCTGCACCTGCCCTCATATTTTAATGGCATTTTTTGTGTATTTATTTTATTTTACATATGTTATTTTTTATTTTAGTACATTATTTACATCGTTATTGTATTAGTTCATTTACTATACTTGTTTTATTTTATTATTTATTTGTTATTTTATCCAGTATTTTGATTTAAACATAAAAGTATTCAAACGTTCTGACATTTAAATATTAAGTTAAATACGTTCAAGAATAGTTGCATCTGAAGATGGCCTATTATATTAGGTCGAAAATGTTAATGTTTCTTTAATAAACGGTTTTTCTCAGCATCAGGTATTCGATGATTTATTACTGAAATTAAACCAGAAAGAAGCCCAGAGGAATGGATCAAGCAAGATGTGAAGGCGTTGGACGCTGATAAATCTAAGCCTTAGTCTTGGCAATTGAACCATGTGAAAAATGCCGAAACGTGTAAAGAAGCATGGGATGGACTTAAGACAATATTCCAGTCACAAGGCCTCGTTAGAAAGGCAACAAACTGTTACTCTGAATGGAAAAAGGGCAGAATATGATGATTACACAGTATGTAAACGAGTTCACAAGTAAAGTTGATCAACTGAAGGAAGCGGGAATAGAAATCCCAAAAGAATTACTATTGTTTATGCTCCTCGGATCACTACCGGATGAATATGAAAATTTTAGTATAGCCATAGAGTCACATGATGACATACCGTCACTCGAAAAGAAACCTCAAAAAGAAATTAAAAGAGGAGGAAGCAAGACAGAGGGAGCATGTTACAAAGCTAACTGAGAATGAGAGAAGTGACGCATTGCTTTCAAAGGGAAAGTTTGACTGTGTAAAGCAGTCACAAATGAACTCGAGGGAAAACAGTACAAGATTCAGAGGCCAGAGATTTGACGGAAGGTGCTACAACTGCAGTAAAAATGAATATATCAGTAGAAACTGTAAATTAAAAACAAAACACACAGACATAAAAGTTATTAGAGGTGCCTACATAAAAGTAGAATTGCATGTAACATGGAATTCACAAATGGATTGAAAAAGTGGTATTTAGATAGTGGTGCAACAAGATTAAGTGCAACGACAAATATAAATTATTAACCCTAGATCAAATTGAACAGTTTAAAGTATATACTGCCATGGAGAATTATGTGCAAGCAGTTGGCATAGGTGATGTGAATCTCAATTTGAAAGTAAATCAACGAGCAATAAGTTCCATAAAACTACAAAATGTATTATATGTACTGGAATTGTGCCACAACCTTTTATTGGTAGCAAGCATCACTGACAAAGGATACATTGTTGTATTTAAGGAGAATTATGCAATCATCAAATGTAAAGATGGTACAGCTATGAAATGTGATCACCTATATGTTGTCAATGAAGTGGAAGACCAAACAATGTTTTCAGCAGAAACTACAAACTACTGACAAAAACCTATTAATTAAAGTGGCACCAAAGATATGGGCACATAAACATTAACAATTTAAGAAAAATGAAAGTTAAACAACTGGCTGAAGGTATGGACCTTTCAACGAAAGAAAGAATTAAACTGTGAAATATACCTTAGATTGAAAATACATGTTCAATCATTTAAGAAGTCATATCATCAAGAGAAAGAGATTTTGGGCTTAGTGCATTTCGATATATGTGGTCCGACGAAAACCATATCATTAGGAGGTGCAAAATATTTTGTAACATTTATTGATGACTGTACACACTATATGGAAACTATAATGCTAAAAAGTCGTTCAGATATCCTCCAAGCATTCAAATCTTATAAGCAAAGGATTGAAAAACAAACAGGTTATCAAATCAAAAAGCTACATATGGATAACAGTAGAGAATATTTATTGAAAGAATTTAACAAATTTCTCGAAAAAGAAGTAATCATACGACAACTAAGTGTCAAGTACACCTCACAACAAAATGGTGTAGCAGAATATGCAAATCGAACACTTGTTGAAATGGCGAGGTGTATAATGTTGCAAGCAGGTCTGTCTCAGTCACTATGGGCAGAAGCAAATCAATATGCCCACATTTCTACGAAATAGAAGTGGAACAAAAGTCCTCAATGGAAAAACATTGAATGAGCTATGGTTTAAGCATAAAACTTACGTTGGTTTCTTTAAAATTATCGGAAGTAAAGCTAAAGTGCTGGAGATAAGACTCAAAAATGAGGAAATTTTCATCTGAAAGGCAATGAGTACGTGTTGGTCAGATACTCGAATGAGTCAAAAGTGTATTGACTCTGGAAACCAGGAATTAAGACTCATCATAGCACATGACATAAGATTTGTTGAAACAATCCACATAAGTAACACTTTTCTGAAGATTATCTCCACTGAACCAGATTTTGCTGCTGCAACACCAAATGACGTGTATAATGCTGCTAAATCAGACAACAGAGATAAACAGTGAGGACAATACAAAACTACATGGAGAGTCTGATAATGAATCTAATGTGGATGAATATATAGAAGAAGAGTGATGAGAAATTCAAGAGGAGAGTCACTTGAGCCAACGAAAATTGAAAGAACAGGAGAACGCAGAAGACTGAGGAAACTTTATCAAATTGTTAAGACAAAATCCCAGATCCCAAACATGTATCTGAAGTGTTAAATTGAGACGGTAGAGAGGCACGACTAACTTCCACGAAAAAGGAATATTCTATGTGTGCTTTCACATAGGCTCTCCTATGTGTTGCTTTCACATAGGAGAGCCTATGTGAAAGCAACACATGGATCTTAGTACCAAGGCCAAACAATAAGAAAATGTTAACAAATCATTGAGTATTTAAAATGAAAACCAACCAACAAGGTGACATAGAAAAGTATAAAGCACAACTTGTAGCTCAAGGTCATACCCAAGAAAGAGGTATAGACTATGATGTTTTTGCTCCATTTGCTAGATACAAAATAATAAGAACATTATTATCTGTCTTCGTAAATGAAGAAATTCACATACATCAAATGGATGTAGTAACTTCTGCTTATGTGTAAGATGATTTATCTGATAAAATATACATGGAGCAACCTGAGATGTTCGTCCTCGGCAAACAAGAAGATAAAGTCTGCAAATTATTGAAACCTTATACAGATTAAAACAGTCTGGAAGAGAATGATACAAGAAGGTAGATGGCTTTATCACGAGTATTGGAGGCGGGCACACAGCAACTGATCCATGTGTTTATGTATTTGGGAAGGAAGAAGATCGAATGATACTCGTTGTTTATGTAGACAATTTAATATTGGCATCGAAGAAGATTGAAAACCTTGAGACCATTAAATTGAAACTGAAGTCAGCATTCAAAATAGTAGACCTAGGCCTTATAAGTAACATTTTAGGCATTGAAATAAAGAGAGAAGGGCCAACAGGTAGCATATATCTGATGCAAACAAAATATATTAATGAACTGGTGAAGAGATTCAACTTAGAGGATGTGGAAATTGTCGCTACACCGATAGAGTCAAATATGAAAATTTCGAAGGAAATCGGTCCAATCACAGACAATGTGAGACAAGACATGAAAAATCAGCCTTATAGAGAGTTCATCAGAAGTCTTATCTACCTGGCAAATGTGACATGTCCAGACATTGCTTTTGCTGAGAGCATATTAAGTCATTTTTGTGCTTATCCCAGCAAAACACTTTGGATCAAAAAATCATCTATGTATTCCATGTATGGAATAACATACATCAAGAACAATGAAGAGCTTAAAGCCTACACAGATTCAGATTGGGCTGGAGACATAGACGACAGAAAGTCATGTACAGGTAACATTCTGATGTTAGCTGGTGGTCCAATTAGTTGGAAGTCAAACAAACAGACATCTGTTGCAATGTTGACCATGGAAGCAGAGTATTCAGCTCTAGCTGAAGCTGAAGCTTCGTGAAATAACCTACATAAAAAGACTGTTAGTACATATTGGTTTTAAAAGATGTGTAAAGAACTCTACTTGTGTTTACTGCAATAACCAAAGTGCAATACAGTTATCAAAGAATGCACAAGCATAGTAAACATATTGACACAAGCTTTCATGTCACTCGAGAATTAGTCAAAAAAGGGGAAATTGTAATTTATTATTTGAGGACACACCTGATAATCACAGATGTCCTAACGAAACTGCTAATGGGAACTAAGTTTGATAGATTCATGAAAATGTTAAAATTAATTGAAATAATGGATATTTGTTATGTATGAAGCACACAGCAATAGAGGGAGTATGAAAGAAAGTAAAATTGTAATCTCTGTGTGCTAAGATATATTTTGTATTAAACAGTGCCATCTACTGTTGGCACGCTTTACATTATTTTGGTCATAGGTCATGATATTGTTTAGTCTGCTATGTCTGTGTGGCATGTTGTCTCCCCTCATTCTGCTTTTCTTCGTGTTACATCTAACTGTATATGTCTGATCATCATTAGATTCATTTATTTGCTTCATTTTCTGACAATTTATTAAAATAATGATTTTTTTTTTCTTTTTTGTTTGTTTCATTAGCTAGATCGAGTTGGGAGCGAATTAAAATCAATGATTCAGTCACCTCCAGGATATCATTTTGTTGGTGCTGATGTGGATTCACAAGAATTATGGATTGCATCACTTTTAGGCGATTCGCATTTTACTGGAATTCATGGTAATAATAAATATATGTAAAATAGTTCTCGTACTTATTTTTACTTTTAAATTTGATTATTTTAATTAAATAAAATAATAATATTAAAATAACTGAAAAGATTTTTTATGGAATAATAACCTTTTTTATTTTATGGATCATTTTTATTTCAATTGGTAATTAAGAATAACAAGACAAACTATAAATGTATTTAGAAATGGTGGTGGAATAATGGAAAATGAAATAGATTCAATTTTTGTTGTTGTACAATGAATGTTCTTTTGTTGTATTGTTTTTCTAACTTGGTACTATTTAACAAACTTAATAAAATCAATTACAGTAGAGCCTCGATTATCCGACCCCCGATTAACCGTCACCTCGGTTAACCGACCGTCCTAGTCGGCAAATTTCAAATGTCCGCTAGTGATGTGGCGCTACAATATTTGGCTATGTCTTGGCTACTTTAATAATGTGTTTTATCTGGCAACACTGGATTGACCATGAAAGGGAGCCAGTATTTAAACGTGGCTTAATTTTCTAATTTTTAACGATACAATACCGACGATTATTATTTTAAAAAAATTTTGTTAGGTTTAACATCGATGAAAATTCAATGCGAAGTAGGTTAATAGCGATATACTAATTACATGGGATATAATAATATACTACACTAATAATGGATTTTTTCATACTTTTCGGTTATCCGGCCAACCCCAGTTCCCAATTGAGTCGGATAATCGAGGCTCTACTGTATTTAAAAATTTTCCTTCATAAAAAAAAACTTAAAATTTGAATTCAAAATCATAATGTCTTATAATGGCCTCTTAAAATTGAAGAGATATAATATTATTTAACAATGAAATTTTACTATATAACTGGATTGCTGTATGTTAGATCTTTCTATATAATACGTCTCTGTAATCCAAAAAAATATGGTAGACGGACTCATAGCCAAATTTTCAGTTAGGAACTACACTTTTATTTTTTAAAAAAATGACAAATGCATTTCAGGTTGGTACAAACATCCAACCCCTCTTCAGTGCTAATTTTTAAAAACAATAAAAAACAAAAATAATCAGTACATGATATCAAATATACAACAAAAAAATTTTCCTACATACTCTTAAAAATAAAAATTGTGTATGGGCTACCAACACATCTATAACACCAACACCTGTTTTTCATCTATACATCTTAGAATTATCGTACAAGCTTAAAGAGCACTTGAAGTGTTTAATACTACCGCATAACATCACTTCTAAAAACAAATTATTTTATGACTATTTTGTAGAATTAATAAAGGTATACAAAAACAATATATTACATACTGTTAAAATATATATTTTGATATAAATAGTATACNCATTGTTCTACATTGCTTTATATTATTAAATAAACAGTCTTTATAATCTTCAAATGATATTTTATTCTTAACTACACATTTCTCAATGTCTTTAGCTTTCTTTTCTTCTTTATTCTCAACTTTGAAGGCATGCATTTTTGCTCTTAATCCCACAAATTTAGTCATTATCTTACCATTATTCTCATCTTTCATTTTACCTAAAACTTTCTTGTTTACTCTAGGTATACCATATTCATTATCTTCTTTATAATCTGATGTATCAAAGTAATTAATAATTCTTTTCATATCCTGATAGAAATGATCAGTTTTTATATTATAAATGTAAGAATCGGTGTCTTGATATAACAGTTTTATATTATCATCATATTTAGGTTTCATCACATTATAATGAAAATCATACATTAAATACTTTGAAAGATCTAATATGCTCATTCCCACGTAGATGGGTTTATTGAAGTATATTTTTGTCTTATTCATGTGAATAGCACATAGGTTTTCAGTAAATATGGTTCGATGTTTAAAGTTCGGCTTAGCGACTACTTGTTTAGCATCACAAAATAACCTGAGATCAACTCTCTTCCTTATGTTTTCCATTGTCTTTCCAAACAGAGAGTTGTTCATTACTTTAAAAAAGTCCTTTTCGAAATCATTAGTTGCTTTGGTTCGCATTTTAGTATTCAGATCTATATTTCTTCAACCAATCCGATTATTTAAATTTTAAAACTCTATGTACCTTTTTGAGTTTCATCCCCATTTTCAAATATTGTTTTAGATTTCTATAATGAATCACATAATTCCTTTTATCATATAAAGTGGTTAACAGCTTAGATTGTTTTGATCCATCTGGTATTCTATTCTCTAGAGCTAAAGGAAGATCTGAATGCTTTCTGTGAAGTTTCTTAGAGTATTTCAGGTCAACTTCTAATATATATCCAGTATCCGAATCACCTGGTATCTGTGTTACATCTATATCTTCATTGATCCATTCAAATTCTCCATAAGGCAAATATTGACTCATGACCCATCCATATATTTATAAGTTACTAGCTGTTACCCGCGACTTCGCCCGCGGAGGTTTTGAAAGCAAATACTATTTATATTCAGTATTTCAACAACCATAGTAATTGTTATATAACACCTACCACTGAGAATAATGAGAATTGCTGAGAATCAAATGAACTGTTTTCAATTTGATCAATTTTCTGGAATGTTTACAATCATTCTATAATCAAACTAATATGCAATAACAAATTCAAATTTAAAACAGTTTGAACATTTGGTTAAAAAATCGAAATATATGAAAATATTATAACAATGTCTGAAATGTTATCAATTTAATACACCTAAGTACTCAATGAAGACTAAACGTAGTTGAAAACAAAAAAATTGCATCTAAAATAGTACAGTAGAAGTCGTTCTTCCGGTTAAGCCTTAATGCTTACCCTCTCCTCCCGTGGGGTAATTTTGAAAAATCCCTTCTTAGTGTGTGTTTTCATGACGTACCCTAACTGTGTACCAAATTTTACCTCTTTAGGTTCAGCAGTTTGTTCTGGGCGATAATGA
Source organism: Centruroides sculpturatus (assembly GCF_000671375.1). Lineage (NCBI taxonomy): Eukaryota > Metazoa > Arthropoda > Arachnida > Scorpiones > Buthidae > Centruroides > Centruroides sculpturatus. The sequence goes on along the minus strand of NW_019384716.1, from coordinate 531,599 downwards.
ATTGGTGAGTCAGTCAGTCAGTCACGACAAGTAATTTTATATATTTAGATAAATTTCTTTACAGATGAACAAATTGTTTATAATGCATTTAAAGATTTTTAACAAAAAATTTAAAAGTACATTTATTTATATACATTTTTTTAGTTTACTTTATATACATGTTGATTTTCATTTCTGTGAATTATAATTATATATAAATATAAATGTGGGCTTTAGACGAGTAGTGTGCAAGAAGTGAAAAGACAAAAGTTGGCAATGGCGTGAGAAGAGAACAAGAAGACGACAGTGGAAAAAGGCACAGAAAAGCATGAAAGACATTACAGTCGTAGAACATTATCGTTCTATCAAGAAGATGGTTTGCGGACAATTTGAAGATGCTGGAAGATTTTATTATTTCTAGTTCTCTATTTTGATCATTATTCCTACAAATTTTGGGGGTCCATCCGGGATTTGAACAAACTTCATACAAAAAGATTACAGTAGAGTGTCGATTATCCGAAACGTCAATTATTTGAAAGAATTCCAGTCTGCAAATTTAAATTTTTGCCAGTGCTGTGGCACTGCAATCTTTGGCTATGTCTTCGGGCTACTCAAATATTTTACATTTTTGATACTAAATTAACTTCTGAAGTATAATTTTTTTATTGTTTTTATATTTTTCAATATATTTATTTTGTTTGTACAAAATAAAAAAATAATTTTTAACGATACAATAGTCGTCGTTAGGCTTAACATCGATGAAAATTCAACACAAAGCGACACGCAACGGAGAAAAATTTCAACATGGGATAAGTTAATATATTTTTTCGTACATAATCGGTTATCCGAAATATAGATTTTCCGAACAACCCCAGTCCCCAATTGATTCGGATAATCGACGCTCTACTGTATTAAGGTATTTTGTAAAAAGGATACTATAGATTATAAAATCTATATGCTATAACAAATTGTTGTCAATAAAATGGATTTACGTAAGAGTATTTAATTTGCTGTGAGATGGAGAACCTGATTTTGCCCTATTTTAAAGAAATTTTTACCCTATTTCTCCATTGCGATCATTAAGAATACATCGTGCAGAAAACCAATTGAATATTATCCTTTTCATCAACAACTGTTAAAGAATTATAACAATCTGGTGTTAAATTATAACAACCTATTGCTAAAAGAGGGAAAAGTCAACCTTCCAACAAGTAAATAGGATGAATCTTACAAGTCTCAAACCAAATATGGTATTATCAGCTCCATTTAAATGACAGTTTAGCGTTACCTATGACCTCACACCTGCAACTTCATCTCCAAACATCCAATTACCTGATGGGTTTTCCCAGGCCTAAGGAGGATAAAGGAGGCTGGGACTCAAGTCTCGCAGCAGACATCCCCAAGACCTTACATGCAGACATATCCAAACTCGCCATATCCAGACGAACATCACCAGATGCCTTTTCAAGGTGGATCAGCATGGAAGGAGCTCTACCCACCAGCCACCAGCCTCTCCATACAGTGTGGACACATCCCTAGAGATAGACACCCATCTCGCTATATTCCAGCGACAGATCCGGGGTGAACCTCCACAGAGTGGATGGATCCAGCCATAGAGAATACTGGCTAGAACTGCCATACAACAAAGGAAGCCATAGACCATGGCTATCTTAGAATGTCATACAATCCTCCAGGAGAAATCAAGGACATCATCTCTTTCTCAGAGGTATTTTGGGTAAAACAGTTGTAAACTCTAACAGGGATGCACCTCATGCATGGCATGTTTACGATTAGTATTAGTATTTAGTTGTGTTTTTGTAGAATCCTGTATACTCTAGAACATCTATATTAAACTTTTGTTGTTTGTTAATCAGTCTACCTGTCTCTCTCAAACTACCAGACACCCTTTCAACTTACTCATTGTGCTCCCCACTCAAATGTTTTAAGACTCTCGTATTAAGCCATCCAGTGACAATGTGAGCGGTTTTCGCCAAACCGTTGCTGATTAAAAGATCTTTAGGGAACATCCCTTTGCTCCCGGCATCTCACATTGCTGTTGAGAGTGTTTTTTAAACTCTATTAATCATCAATATCAATATATATTATAAAGGTAAGTGTACAATGTGCGTGCTGCTAAAACTCAAAAACAAGTCCCGGTACGATCAAGGGAGTTATATGGTGTGGTAGCCCTGTATCCCCCATCCATGAAGAAGGTTCCCATTTTTACCTGAAGGGCATGCTGTTGAAGATATAAGGGCTGGAAGTTAAGGCTTACCCTGAAGATCTCGCTTCTATTGTACTATTTTTAGATGCAATGTTTTGCATTTTTGACTGCGTTTTAGTAGGCTACCACATTTAGTAGGGTACCACAGGGGATGAAAGAAGTGTATTCCTTAACAATGGAAGTGTTAAGAATGGAAGTGTTGAGTAACAATGGAAGTGTTAAGAGAAAGCAGCGTCCAAGATTTACAGGCGCAGATGCAGTTTTTTGCGTTTTTGCAGGAAATCAAACATATTTTTAGACCCATGTAAAAATTCTCTAATTAGTCTGGAAATGGGGGACCTAATTCTTGCATTTCTGTGAAAGTGGATAAGATTGGCTATAATGTAATTATCTTAATCTTTGCTATCGTTACTTTTTGCCTGAGCAATGCTGGGCTCATCTGCTAGTAGAGAATAAAATTTAATTATTTATTCTGTGCTAATATCTTATATTAGAAGAGTGAACAGTTCTAATTTTAAAATTATAGCTTTAATATATAAATTATTTAATGTTTACATCAAAAAGTATAAATGTAAGTGATAGAGTCAAAAATAAACTAAACTTTTAATATAACTTATGTTGTTAGTTTTAAGTGTTTACAGAAGACCAACTTCAAAATAAGCTCCTCCATCTGCTAAATACTTTTGTCAGCACTTATCCATTTATCAAAGCGATCCTGAGAGCTGTTTTTATGTTTTTTAAAGGCTTTGTTGCTTCAGCTTAATCATCAGTCCTGGTTAATGAATATCTGGTACAGAAGAGCATAATATTAATGCATCAGCTTACTGCTCTTCTCTGGAAACCCAGGGATTGAATTTAGATAATCAAAAATTTCCAGGAATTTTTCAGGGATTGGACTGTTTCAGATGAGTAGGTCATCTATCCCTTACTCAGCAGTTGTGGTCTTGGCTGAACTCAAAATGAACCTGAAAAAATGGCCATTTTTAATGAGTCAAAAAAGAAAAAAGTGCAACAATTACATACAAGTTGGTTGTTTTGCAATTCAGTGTTGTACAACAAATTCAGTTTGTAGAACATAGGAAATGGAGAGGACATAGACCCATATCTTAATTTACTTGTTAGTTTCACCTTTTACAGTTGTAATTAAAATTTGTTTCTTAATTCCCAAAATTTGTTAGAAAATGTAGATAAAATGCACATTAAGATGCTGCTTGCATATATGCACCCTGGCAGTTGAATTTTGAGTAAAATCTTTACCCAAAAATTTAGATTGTATACATTAGATAAATCTCAACTAAATTTGGTAAGCATATAAACAGTATGTCTTTATATATTTAGTTGAGATTTATCCAATAGTTCTTTCTACATAGTACTATGAATAACCACTCTTGTAATGGTCATGGTGATTGCTGTTGTTTATTTTTTTTCATTTATCTTAATTGAATCTTAAAATCCAGTGAATATGATATTGTGTTTTTCACACAATCTTAGTGCTTTTATTCAAATAAAACTTGAGTAAAGCCATTTTTATAATAGAAGAGATTATGCATCTGTTCTATATAGTAAAAGTAGATTTTGTAATTTACAGATAATATATTTTATACATCAGCAAGCTGTAATGCAAAGTTGAATCATCTTTAGATATTACATAATGGAAGAAAGTAAAATTTGTTTGTAGAATCATATACTTCAATTAATTGTATTATTTAATATCTTTATTCCAAATCTTAAACCTGACTTATTAAACAATAAAGTTAACAAAAGCTTTTGGTTCTTCAAAAACAAATTTTATTTTATTTCATTATGTAATATCTGAAGATGATTTAAACATGCACTGTAGATATTGTAATGTAGACAAAGTATATTTAAAAACACATGACTTCAGAACATCCTTTATTTGACAATTTATTACATTTGTCAAAACATTTCTTCAGTTGGCATTGTAATGTGTAAAATTCTAAAATATAAACTTATGATGACATTATTCTAAAAAGGAGCTATGGCTTGGAATACTTTTTACAATAAAACATTTTAAATAATAATAAATAAATAAATAATAAAAAAAGAGAGTGGTGGCCAGGAATACTTTTGTTTTGTTATAAAACAGAACAAAAGCATTCTTGGCCACTACTCTCTTTTGGAATAATATCATAAATTTATATTTTAGGATTTTATGTTACAGTGCCAACTGAAGAGGAGCTGTGCTTGAAATATGTTTTGGCAAATGTAAGAAATTGTCAAATAAAGGATGTTGCACAACCCTCTTTAATCCCTTTTTCACTACATGCTAACTTTACTCCATTGTACAAAGTTTGTCTGGGTCTTCCTCTCTTTTTCCTTTTTTTGGATTGTATTCATTGACATTTTCGGGAGTGAAGAAATAACTAGATCAAGAAAAAAAGAATATATAATGCTATTGTTAAAAGCATTCTGTTATATGGGGTGGAGAATGACTGCAGAAGAGAGGAGAAAAGTAACAATGGTTGAAATGGATGTATTGAGAAGATTGTGCAGAATCTCAAAAAGAGAAAGAATAATTATGTATTTAATATAATAAATTATTATGCTATTTAAGCTTATTAATTTTATATAATAGTTTATTAAATCATTAATCATTTTTCCTTTAAACTATTCTAAATAAATTATCTTATCAACGTCAACATTTTAGATAATTAATTATGGTCGGATTTATGGTGCTGGTCAACCATTTGCCCAGCAGTTATTAATGCAATTCAATCATCATCTAACACCAGAAGATGCTAAACAGAAAGCTAAAAAAATGTATACAGAAACTAAAGGAATTAGAAAACTGTAAGATAATACAAAACAAATCATGATTAAATTTTCTGTTTATTTGAAATATTGTTTATAGTATATACAAATAGCATCTATTATTTGAATATGTGTTACTTTTAGAGTTAATGAGTTTGAAGATGATAATGATGAACAAGATACAATTTTAACAAATAAATTTAAAAAAAGAAAGTGGATAGGTGGAAGGTAATTACTAATTGTATATAATTTTATTTTATCAACAATATAAAAATGTTAATAATATAGATATTATTAATAATTTATTTTAATAGTGAATCACATATGTTTAACAAATTAGAAGAAATTGCACAATCTTCAGAACCTCGAACACCAGTGCTTGGTTGTCGAATCAGTAAAGCCTTAGAACCTGAAACTGTGGATAAAAACGTATGTAATATTTGTGTTAATTTTTTGTCTTTTTACAAATTTTCCAATTTTTTTAAGAATATGTCAAAACAATGAATCTTGCTTACAAAAGAAAAATCCAGCTCATAACATAAAATGATGGAGAAAAACAAACATTTTCAATTGTCTTTAGCAATCATCTTCAAGTAAAAAACATATACTATGGAAATGGATATCAGAATAGAACAAGATACAGAAAGTTATAATTTTAAAAATAAAACGAATAATATCTGAATGACAGTCGATGGTCATGTGGTTGTATCAGGATGTAAAAAAGTAATATTAAGGCTGACATTTATAGTCTCTTCAACTTTGCCAATAATATTTTGATAAAATAAAATTTTTTGGCAGTTTTAGATTAGTTGAACCTAGTACTTCAATAGCAGTGTAAACAAGAATTTTGTATAATTTTTGAACTAAACTATGCACAAATTTTTTCTAAAAGTATACAATTAGCCTGTGTTAAAAATTCATTGGCGTTATGGTTAAATTCTAGGTTTTGAAGAATAACAAATTGATTAATTTTGTCTGTCGCTAGAAGACATAAACCATTAACATTGAAAAAATGTTTAATTTGTTCATATGTGGCTAGTAACTATCAGAACAAAACAATGACATGTTATGTTACTGGCAGTTATGGAGGATGCAAAGAAATTTAGGAGCTAAGTATTCAATGATTGTAAAGATGATGTGACTGCAATAATTGGTAAAATGAGAAAAGTAATGTTACTGTGTTTGAGTTTTGGTATGTATTTTGTATCTTTGATAATATGTTATAAACAAAGCAAGGATATCTATATTAGAAAAGTTTGGAATTGGCAATTTTTAATCGTATTTGGGCTGCAATTTGAAAAAATTTTAGACCTATAAATTCCCACTATCGACTGTCCGTCCATCTGTCTTTCCTTAATCTCAAGAACGAAGTTAGCTAGATGAAAGACAAAACCAGATATGGAAACCTTAGGGCAGTGGTTCTTAACCTTTTTATACTCGCGGCCCACCAAATATTTCATAATTTTTTTGTGACCCCTATTTTTTAAAATAATAATTTATATTTGTTAAATTATCTATAATACATTGATTTTTTTATTATTGCTTTATTTTTAAAATTCCAAGCATTAATAGTTTTTTAGAATTACTTTGGAATAAAAGAAGTAAATACTGCGGTGTAAGTAGCATATTTGCATTTATTTCTTCTGTACTGTACTAACAAAGTTGTAAGTAGGAAGAAATAAGAAATAAATAAAAAAACTAAATACAAAAACTTTATCTTTGTTATTTCACTTTTCAATATGATATTTGGTTATACATCAATTTTCTTTTTATTATATTCTGAAGGAAATTTTGCATAATTTGGCAGCCCCCCAGCAAACTTCTTATGTACCCCCAGGGGGCCGCAGCCCCCTGTTAAGAAACACTGCCTTAGGGGCAGGAGGCTCCAATTAACTATATATGAATGTTGATGCAAACTGGAATTGGAAGTCATGTTATTTTAATTCAAAAATTTTTCCTGAAAGGAATTAGTTAGATGACCAGCACAACTCTATTGTTGGGTTAGCCACTACTAATTTTAGCTAGAGAGCATATATTTGAAATTACATAAATTATAAAATATGATTAAAAATTTAGCCTGGTATTGTGACAATGTCACAATAATAATTGTTTGTTATTAGTTGAAAAGTTTCAACTGCCATTTCTGTTTCTCACAACTGAGAATTCTAAGGCTTCTGTCTTGTCGTCTTGAAAGTGCAATAAATTGACATGGATTGGTGATATTCAGTCCATCTGGTTGGATAGTATTTTTTCAATTTCGAATGCCTTACCTCTAGTATATTTCAGATATAACTTCTTATGGAGTAATCTGTCATTTGAGGGAATTGAGAAAGAAATGTATGGATTCAATAGTTTCCAAGCAATTTCTGAGAGATGAAATGTTACTGATTGAACTTAATGGTAATCCTCATTTGCACTGAGCATTTCAGTCTTGACTGAAACAAGGTTAAATCGTGATTTACTTGAGAGTTTTTGAAACTAGATCCAGTCATAAGAGAGTTCCCACAATCCCATGCGTGCGAGAAGAAACAAGATAGCTGAGGAGCATGTGTTGGGCTATCAACAGAGAAATAAAAAAGATGTTTGGAGAGACAACGAGATCTGGCTATTATTAGATATATGGCAAGAAAAAGTATTTATTTCTAACTAAAACTTCCATTTTGTTTCTTGTGCTCGTGACTTATCGAGTAGTTACATTAGTTTTATCATTGTATGCAATAGCCAGGTTTTTCTCACTGTCTATGTGAATAGCTCAACATTTGACTGGCAACAGTTGCAATCAAGATTGTGGGTGAATTGAGATCAAAGTGAGTTGTGGATTGTGTGCGAATGCAATATAAGATTAAGGCTATGAAGAGGTACAATGAATGTAAAAAACTAGATGGCAGTCTGCTTGAATGTAGACTTGAGCTCCATATCCTTGATCATATAGATATGATAAATCATTGCCATTCTGTTGAAAAAATTTTATTTCAATTGTGGCTAGATTTTTTCCAAGAAGTTTATGTCAGATAGAAAGCTTCTTTAACCATACATTTGTTACCTATAAGCAACTCATACTTTCCATACTCTTTCCAGCAAAAATTTTTAATAGAACAAATGTTTGCTGCAAAGAGCAGGTGTGGCATTGCTTATTGTTGAAATGTTCAAGCTTCTCAAAAGTATATCATTTGGTATCTTTTTTAGCATATAATGCAAAAATATGGAAGAATGCTTTAATGCTTTAAACAAAAAATGCTTGATGTTTTATCAACTATTGGTGAGAAAGCTTTATTAATAGTTTCTTCTAGTATTTTTTATAAAAATAGAAATGATTTCATTTTTGCTTACATTACTTGTATACATGGCATTTTTTTGATGGGATTACATATGTTTTTTCAGTAAGTCATCTGATATAGTTTGATACTTGGAAAGACCCCAGAAAGTTTCAGCAAGCACTTCAGGTATAATTTGACAATCTTCGTTTAAGCCTCAAGGTTAAATCTTGCTGTTCACAAAGTTTAACCATTTCTACAGTGATTATGAGTTTCTTCTTGGGCAAAAAGAACTCCTTTCAGCCCCCTTTTTTTTTATTTTACAAAGAATTCAGTCATTTACTGGATATCTTTTACTAATAACACAGAAAAACAAGTGTGTGAACTAAAAATGAAAATGCTTATATCAATGGTATTTTCTATTTTATTGAATCACATCTTCATTCAAAAATTTTATTTAACAATAAATCCTTTACAATATTACTAAGTTACTATTTTATTTGTTAACTTGCCAATTTCTAACTATGAAGTAGTTCATTCTGCATAGAAGTATGGTTTATATATCCCTATGGAACATTATAGAAATTTCTACTATATTCTACAAACTCATTTTTTTTTTATAACTTCCATTATCTTTCATTTATTTTTTTCAGTAACAAAGTTTATTTGAACTTTCCTGGAGCTCCTCAAATTGCTTGTTTATAATATTTTCTTGAACTTTCTCTCTTTTGCAATTATTTGTTCTATCTTGTAACATTATTAATAAGCTTTAATTTAATGAGTTGTTTTTTTTTTCTGTATTACACTCCTCAAAAGTGAAATTTCAACACCACGAAGGAATGTGCATGTGACCAAGGTTGGTAACTATGCCATGATGCGACCTCTCTCGACCGTTTCAATCTCGACTGAAACAAAGTTCAGTCGTGATCGACTCAAGAGAGTTCTTGAAACTAGATCCAGACATAAGAGAGATCCCACAATCCCACGCATGCAAGAAAATACAAGATAACTGCGGAACACGTGTCAGGCTATCAACTGAGAAATAAAAAAGACAACTAGAGAGACTTTTTTTTTTTATTTTTTTATTTTTATATTTTAGGTACAAAACTTAGTACATAACCTGATTCCGCTAATGGCATTATCAGGAAGTATAATACAGAATTAATATTTACATGTAATATCAAAATATTGTTTAAAACATTAAAAGATATTTAACAAATGTTAAGGTGGACAGTAAAAATAAAAATTAACATGAGAATAAAGTTTACAAGAAAGCCTAATTTCTTATCAGGGATAGAACCATAGTATTGTATGGTGTCAAGAGATGAATGTGAAAATTACAATAATGTAGAAATAATCAATGAAAGGCAACAGAAGATGTTGAGAATAAATGCACTAGTTGAAGTTCTGACTGTTATTTATATAGTTGACTTGTTTGCAGAGTCTTTCAAAGGCCATATAGGTGTTCTTAGAGGACCAAATCTCGGACGGCTTGCAAGGCCAAGCTATTCCTTGATCCTGTGTCGCCATTCGAAGTTCGAGTCGCTCCCTTTCAAAAGTTGGGCAACGGAAAAGATAATGTAACGATCCATCCTCTTCCATTTTGCAAGTAGGGCAGATCTTTGAGTTGCAATGATTGAATCTTTCTAGATAAGTGGCGAACTTGCCATGGTTTGTAAGAAACTGCGAAATGTAATGGGTAGGGCTATACCACTTATTATTATTAAATTCTTTCAAGTTTGTGATGAATTTATAAGTAATATGTTCGCTGTGTTGGTTCCACCTTTCCTGCCATTGATGGATGGTTTCTATTCTTAAAATATTGCAAATTATTCTTTTACTAATTTTATTGTATGCTATTGGTAGGGTGTCTTCCGCTGCAGCTTCCTTCGCCAGGAAGTCAGCTCTCTCATTGCCGATTTCGCCCTGATGGGCTCTTACCCATTCAATATTGTATTTGTTTGTCGATAAGTATATCAGCTCTCTTATTTTTTCGGCAATTGGGTGTAGATTTCTGTTTTTAATGGTTTGAACCGATGAGAACGAATCCGTATAGATGTTTATCTTGTTATTATTGAAGTTGCTGTTAGTATATTCAATGGCCATTTTTATAGCCCACATTTCGGCTTGAAAGATCGTACATTCGTTAAGCAAACGAAATTTACAGTAGTTTGTTTCATTACCGTTTTTATATATAACGTAGCTGCATCCCACTTTGTTATTATGATTGGAACCATCTGTATATATAAGTATGGTATCTTCTGTTATGGTATTATCTTGGCTTAGTATGGAATTCTCCGATGAGATAGTGCAGCTAAATGATGATGGCCATTCGACATCATGGTAATTTATGTCTCTGGTTCCAATTTTGATATTTTCTCCTCTTTTAAGTCTAAATAATTTTTTCTTTTCGTCAATTATAAGGTCAATCGGCGGTTTTCTAGTTATTACTTGCAAGCACACATTGCTTGTAGTTCTATATGCTTTTGAAATCAATAGTAGAATGCGTCTTTGGGACGAGATCATTTTTCTCCTGGGGTGGACCTTGGAAATGGCCCATCCCCAGGTACCACAAGCATATGTTATTGTTGGTATATATATGCCATCATAAATTATTGACAATGATTTCGAGGTTAGACCCCATTTCTGTTTGGCGACTTGGGAGAAGATCTGGCAAATCAGGCCAGTACGTTCAGTAATGTGAGTGATATGACTGTCCCATGCCAGCCTAAAATCTAATATGACTCCTAAGTATCTTAACGATTTCTCAACCTTAATTGTTGTCCCGTTCATCTTCAGATGCGGAGGTCTTGCGTAAAGATTGGCTTTTCTCGGTTTGTTGAAAACAATTGCTTTTGTTTTGTTGGTGTTGAATTTTAATTTGTGCCTGTCACCCCAATTATATATCTCTTGCAGTAAACCATTTCCTTTTGCCTCTAATTCAGCCCTAGATCTTCCTCCTACTAGCATAAATACATCATCGGCATATGCTATACAGTATGTTTGTCCAAAATCATTGCTAAGAAAGCTGTCAAACATAACATTCCATAGCAGGGGACCGCAAACCGATCCCTGCGGACAGCCCCTTGTTATTTTCTTTTCAACAGTATGTATGCCATATTGAAGTAAGGCTTTACGATCACGGAAATAGTCGATAATGAGGCTTAGTATGTTTTTAGGGCAATTGAATTTTCTTAGTTGGTGTGTCACTAGGGGCCACCAGGCACTGTCAAATGCCTTTGAGATGTCAAGGCTGACCCCTAGGACGTATTTGTTATTCTCCAGGAGTTCCTGAATGTAGAAAACCGTTTTATCGATGGCATCTTCCGCAGACTTTTGTTGCCTGAACCCGTGTTGAGCAATATTTAGGAGTCTATTATGTTCGATGTGCCAAGTTAATCTTCCTGCTAAGAGTTTTTCGAGGACTTTCCCTAATATTGGTAGTAGTGATATAGGTCTACTGTCTAATGTCGATCCTGGTTTAGGCACAGGTATTACTCTTGCTATTTTCCAGGCTTTTGGAAAGGTAGAAAAATAAAGGCAGTTGTTATATAAATTTTTAAAGTAGGCAGGGATTAATTTCCATAGTTCTAATGCTAGTTCGGCTGTTATGTTATCTAAGCCTGGCGCCTTGCGCCTTCCTAAAGAAGTGAATGCCCAGTTGATTTCTTCATCAGTAAATGTTGGTGTGTTTTCAGTGTTGTTAAGTTGGTTAAAATCAGAACGTATCTGTATTTGCCAGTCAGTATCTAAGGATGGTTCATCATCTGGACAATAGCTGTTTAACTGGGACATCATTGCTTCTATCATTGAGGGTGCTTGTGTATTATTCTGGGTGTCAGTAAGGATTTTTGTCTTGCGCAGTTTTCCACAACACATCTTGGTTATGTATCCCCAGGGGTTAATCGAAGCTCTTGAACAGAACTCCTGCCAGCTTCGTGTTTTTTCTTCCCTTATAGTCTTTTTATATATTTTTTGGCATGCCAGGTATTCTTCTCTGTATTGTCTTCTACCATTAATATCTTGACATCTCTGGTATATTCTTCTCAATTTTCTAGTTTTGCGTCTGAGTTCACTGAGTTTAGCTGACCACCATGGAACACTGCGTCTGTTTGTAGTTTTCTTTGGAACAAAGATCTCACATGCCCTGTTAATCACTTCAACAGCGGTTTCAATTTTATTTCTTGCTGTTTCATGATTGTCATCACAAACGCTTGGCAGATTGTTTTGAAGGTAGGTTTTTAGTTGTGACCAGTTTGTTTTGTGTATGATATATTTTGGCCTTGGTTCCCATATAATCTGTTCAGTTCTGTTGTTGATAATTTCATAAGCAATGTGCGCATGATCACTTAATGAGTCTTCTGTTATAACCCTCCAATTTTCGATTTTTGTATAATATCCTGAGTTGCATACAGCAACGTCGATCCACGACTCTCCCCTTGCCGAGCAGAAAGTCGGGGGGGAGAAAGGATTATTTAATATCAGATAGTGATTTTCATTGAGGAACTCTTCAAACCTTCTTCCCCTGTCACATAGGCGTTCTCCCCCCCAGGCAGGGGAGTGAGCATTCAGGTCACCCGCAATAATGATATTAACATTCTGAAAGTTGTTTACGATGTTCTGAAGGTTTTCCATGAGGTAGTTATCATCCATATCTCCAGGAAAATAGACATTAATGATGATAAGTCTTTCATTATTAATTGATAATTCGATCACAATAGTCCAATCATTGCTTAATTTTGTATGATGCAGTACAGGCAAATCAGTATTGGGCGTTAAAGTGACTGCCCACGGGTAATTACTAGTGCCCTGAATTATTGGGCAGAAAGTTGGTAAACATGTTGGAGTCTTATCCTTGCAATACGGTTCCTGCATAAGCACTAAGTCGTATTTGTACAGTTGTTTACTAAGAAGAGAAGCAGCCGAGATGCTTCTTTGTGTGTTGCATTGTAATATCCGTATTTGTTTATGGTTCCTCTCCATAATCTGTTTTTAATTGTATGCTATTTTTTATTCTTTGATATATTGGGCACTTAGTGTCTCGTGCATTATGAAGTATATCCTTTGCTTTGTCCGCAATGCAGTTGCAGCATTTCGGTTCATCTTTTCGTTTAGGGCAATCACGATATGGGTGGGCTCCCATGCATTGACTACATGTATCGTGAGGCTGCGTGCATTCCCTTGCGGTATGTCCATATAGGCAGCATTTGAAACACTGCAGGACCGGACAGAAGTCCGTGATCCTGCAGCGCGACCAGTTTATATTGATTTTCTCTAGGTTTAGAAATGTTTTCCTTAGTGATGGGGACACTTCTGCAGTCCAATTTTTATATGTTGCCGTTCTTTTCCCCAGTTGAAACTTTACTTTGAATTGTTTATAAAATTCATCTTGAGTATATTGTTCTTGGATCATTTGATTTTGTGTATATATCTCATTTGGTAATTCATCTTTTGGAATATCTTTGTGAACCGAATGTAGAACTACATGGGGCCACCGCTTTTTAGGGGTATGTGCTTTGAGTTCTTTAATTCTTTCTTCAATACATGTTTCTAAAGTTTTTGCATTGCCATGCCCGCTCATTTCGACCGCCACACCTCCTCCTCCGATCTTCCGAAGCCTCTCTACTCTAATGTTCAATTCCGACGGTTTAATCCTTTCCTGTAGTAACGATTTAACTTTATCGCTGTTACTTTCTTCTTTGTTCCTACTATATACCAGTAGTATTTCCCGTGGAATGTTGGGTTGTAAGATGGTTCGATGTGTTTTAGTTACTCCTGCTTTGACAATTGAGCTGTAGAGCGGTGCGGGTGATTGCCTCATGTTCAACTTCTCCTCCAAACTGTCCAGTCTACCTTTAATGGTAGTTGTTAAGTTTTCATTATTTTCTTTGATTAACTCTGTGATATCCTGTTTGAGTGTTTCACTTGTTTCTGTTAGGTTTAATTTGTTACTGACTGTTTGCTTTACACTATTCACTTCCTCTCTCATATCTCCTATAGCTTTTACGGTTCCTAGTTCAAGTTCTTTTATTAATTTCATAAGATCATTTTTATTCACCATTGAATTTAGTTTTTCTTCAATTGCTTCATTTTTAGGTATTTCGGCGAGTGTTATTTTAGCTAATTGTACTAATCTGTTCATCTGTTCTAGAATATATTTCCTGTGTGCTTTTGTTGATAATCGGCCATCGATATATTTTCTTGTCTCTTCTATAATTTCAGAAGATTCTTCTAAAAAGTTTTCCACTGGATAACCTTTGTCTTTTGCCATGATGTTACACAACCAGAAAAATGAATAAAGTTATATCCCTGTGTGTACCTAATTCCCAAATCTGAAGGTATGTTTTGGATAGAGGTAGCTATTGTACCATCGGCTCTGCACTGTTAAGCTTCACTTAACAGTGTAGAGAGAAAGAGATAGGATAAAACTACTTATAACTATTTTAAAATAACTTAATGTATCTTAAATTATTTCTTAAATTATATCGCGAGACAAGGTGATCAAATATTGAAGGTCAGTAGATGTTTCCTCTGTCAGGAACAGGTCCACTAAGAGTAGAAAAAGTCAACAACGAATTCTTATTCCACCACGATCGTTGAAAAGTCCGTTAAAAAGTCCGTTATAGAGCGAATACGATGATAGGTCATTAACCTTGACTGCTGTTAACTTGTTAAAATTTTAAAACTGTCCAATCTTGAAAACCGTTAAAGGTAGGTTCACCAAATTTGGCAGTATGAGGACGAACAAACCCGGTAACCAGTTCCGTCGGGGATTTGACTTGATGACCGTGTGGAGGCCCGATGCGGGCCGCCGAAATTTGATCTTTAAAGTTCAATTTCACGAGAACCGCAGGGTCTATAGCCTTCAAAATTTGAAGTTATACTCGCATGGTTGTAAGTTATCACCAGACACTGTCAGATTCCGGTTATGTGGTCTAGAAGTCCGGTAAATCGGTCCCGAATCCTTGAAAACTTAAAAAGGTCATTTAAAAAAAAAAATTGGGTCCGCCGATATAAAAATGATATTAACAGGATCACACTGACTAATACAATCAAACTATGCACAAAAAACCGCACTATAATTCCTTTTTTTTCCGATAAAAACCGAAAAGTTTACGAGCACGATTTTCAAGCTGTCTCCAGTCCTACGCGCGCCATCTACTCTAACTAGAGAGACTATTACATCTGTCTATTATTAGATATATGGCAAGAAAAAGTATTTATTTCTAACCAAAACTTCCATTTTGCTTGTTGATGTTTGTGGCTAACCACGTAGTTATGTCAGTTTTATCATTGCGTGTAATAGCCAGGTTCTTCTCAAGTGGACTGCCTGTGCGAACAGCATGATGTTCGACTGGCGACAGTCACAATCCAGATTGTAGGTAAATCGAGATCGAAGTAAGTCGTGGATTGTGTGTGAATGTAGTATAATGCATATGCAAATTATTAAATTTGCATATCTTTGTTACTTCTACTGGTCTTGCAATTTACATGTGGCCAATCTAGATTGAAATGCTCGGTGCAAACAGGATATTAGGATATGTGGTACCAGTCGGCTTGGGCTGTAAATGCTATCAGAGATGGTTTGCAGCAGCTGAACTTCCAAATAAGTGTAGAAAATGCCTTAGAGATGACAGCAAGCTGAATATCACCGGTTAACCACTTGTCCAAATTTTTTCTAGGAATTTTTAATTAAACATAAAAAATACTTAAAACTGAAAAAAAGGAAAGAAATGTGTTAATTTTGAAGAAAAAGCTTCAAACTTTATTTTCCATTGTCTTGCCTTTCTGCAAAATTTGACACTGATGCATCATTGTTTACACAGCTGGATGACCTTGAGAACATCTGGTGTTGGATTTCCCGGGACATTCTCAGATGTCTTGCGAGGACAAGGGTTTAAAGTAGGGTGAATACTAGCTGGAGGTATATTTTTAAATATTTTAAAAAAATTAAAATTTTTATTGCAATTTCCGACCCCCCGATTTAATTAAATGTATTTATTATAAAATATATTAATTAAAAAAATTAAAAACTATTGGAGGTCGTTTTTGACATCAGAACTAGCTTTAAATAACTTTACCAAAGTAAAATCCGTGCACTACAACTTTAGAACAATTAATTAAATTTGATTAAAAAAATTGCATTAAAAAACAATTAAGCGTTAATCATGCATCATTAAAGGTAAATTAAAATCACGATAAAATTTTTCGCGCGGGAAAAAATTTTTGAAAAAATTTGGAGAACTTTGGAAAACTTAAAAAACATTCCAAAAACCCAAAAACATTTTTGGGGGGCCAAAAGGACCGAGTTTTCTGTACGCTATGGAACTTGCCCAAGTTATCTCGGGTCCAGACGGCAAGGGGTAAAATAGCTGATGAATGAGACTGTATTCTGGAGCTGCATGGCTTTGGTTTGTTGATGCATGCAATTGCCATGTGTGTTGGGCACAATGTGAGCACCATCCAGCAATATGTGACATGATGGATGCAGGAACTTTGCAAAATACCAAAGAAGGCATTGATTGTGCCAGTACATGATAGAATGCACAGACTGGCAGACTCACTGAATGGTCCATTGGGACCTGTTTGCCATAGCACATGATATCAAAGCCACCTGTTAACATCAATGGGTGCATTTGTGTCCACCAAACTGTTCACAACAGATTGCATGAAGTTGGGCTGCAAGCATGGCAACCAGCAACAGGGGTGCCATTAACTGCTCAACGTAAGGCTGCATATGCCTGGCATGGTGTTGTCATCATCACAACTGGACCACTGAATGGTATTGGGTATTGTTTATGGATGAATCCTATTTCTGTTTGTGGAGGAATGAGTCGTGGATGGGTGTGGCAGTATCTACATGCCAGCCCTTTTTGCCAAGTGTAACACCAGTCCCACACTGGGCATCATGGTTTGGAGAGGCATGATGTTCAATCAGTGGATAGCTCTGGTGCGCATTTCTGGTATTCTGACAGTTGACCAATACATCACACAAATTGTGAAGTCTGTGGTTCTGCTGCTTGTGCAGGCTACATCCAACATTGTTCCAGGAAGACAATGCTCGACCGCATATCTCACAGCAAACTCTCACAAGCCTGAACAGAATTCACATCCTTCCCTGGCCAGCAGCCTCGCCAGATCTCTCGCCCATCAAACACTTGTGGGACTTCCAGTGTGAGGTGCACCAGGGACCACTGCCACATACCGTAGATGACATATAAACTACAGTGGATGCAACTTGGCAAGGGATATTTCAAGCAACCATTAATCTCTTCATTGATAATATGCCTCATCATACAGCTGTTCCTGAGGGATCATATTTCTTACTGAATAAACAGATATCTGTTGCATATCTGTATTTGTTCTTTTAATCATTTGCATATGTCTCTTACCTCTGCTGGTCCTGCAAAGTGCATGTGGATATGTGCATTCCTTTTTGGTGTTTCAATTTCACTTTTGAGAAGTATTATTTTTTTTACTTAAATTTTTAATTCTTCTCAAATAGAAAGTTAAACCTTAACATGTTAACTGCCATCCGCTGTGCCGGCAGTTGTACTGGCATTGGCCGTACAGTGCCGTTCGACCGCCCGCTGTCGCATAAACAATGAAGTTTCACTCAAGGTTAAATTATCCTGACTTCGTAAGATATTGTTCTGCATGCTAGTGGTGGCCTCTCGTGGACATCTATGCAGTTGGTTTTAACGCCGGCGGTCGGATGGCCTGAGCGTCCCTTATCTATGACCACTGGCGCGTTGTATGGCCTCATGAAGTGGTTCAATAGCCAGAGATCATAATTTTTTTTAATAAAAATCTATTTTATATCTGATAGTGTTTTTTTTTATTAGTAAATAGTTTAAAATATCGAAAACTAGTTTAATTATTTTTTTTTATCGCATATAAAGTATATAAGTGCAAAATAATATATATTTACAGAAAAAAAACAACATGTACGGTCCAAACAAATTGTAAAATACTTAAATACTTTTAACACACAGATGTGAAAAGTTTTAAGTAGGGGAAAAGGGCCATATTCTGGTCACCATCTCTGGTCTCTCGTCTCTCACAAGCCAGTTGCTGATTGGCTAATCCAAATGATTAGCTAATCAGCAACCGGATTGTGAGAGACGAGAGACCAGAGATGGTGACCAGAATACAGCCCCAGGTCTAATTACAGCGGGTTGTAAAGTAAATAGCCTGGGGGAAATAGTCTCCCGTTCAAGGCCATACAACTGCAGGTGGCCGTTCATATATTTTTCTTATCTTTGCTCTGCTGATTGTTATATAACGACCCTTTTATTTACATTATAATAAAATATTAGATATCAAATTTTCTCATTTGGCGTGTCATTATGCAAAATATCATATTACAGGTGACAGTTAATGTGTTAAACTTCCCATGTGCATGACTACCCCAAAAATAATTTGGCAATTTATAAGTATGTTTAATTACAGAATTTGGACTTAGTTATATTTTGTTTCTGTGTATGTGTTTTTAATAATAAAATCATTTTATATTATAAATCTATATTTTTTTAAAATGAAATGTGTATTTCTAATTGTTTTTGATTTGATGAATATTAAAGTTTGCTAGAAACATGATGTGTATTAATAAGAAACTGTATGCTAAAAAATTTTTTAATACTACGATAATAATTTTAAGATAATTCTAGATATGAATTGAATTCATTTATTATAAGATATAATTATTGTTTTAAAAATAGTTATATTAATAATGTTAATGAATTTCAATTTTTGTAGTTCATGACAAGTCGTATAAATTGGGTTGTGCAAAGTTCTGCAGTTGATTATCTTCACTTAATGCTTGTGTGCATGAAATGGTTAATAGAAGAGTATGGAATAAATGGAAGATTTTCTATAAGTATTCATGATGAAGTACGCTATCTTATTCAAAGTGAAGATCGCTATCGGGCAGCTCTTGCATTGCAGATAACAAATTTACTTACTAGAGCAATGTTTGCACATAAAGTTGGAATGAATGATTTACCTCAGGTAATCTATAATTTTCTATAATAAGTTAATAAGTAATTCACAGAAATAGTAATGAAAATGATCAATTAAAAAATAATTTTTTAATTAATAATAAAATAACATACTTTCAAACAGTTTTTTCTTAAGCATCATATAAACTTATCTGTTTTGTGAAATAATTTTACTGTTTTTACAATGTTATTTTCGTTTGTTTTTTAAAATAGTTTAATCTATATTTATTAATAATTAATTTTTCAAATATATCAAAGAATTGGACAAAACTACCCTGACAGTTAAATTAACTAACTTTATTCATCAATAAATAATCTTGAAAATTTTGAAAATTATGTCAATTTCGTGAATAAAAGTTTATTGAACATTAACATTATAATCTTAACTTTCTATTTTAATTATAAATTGTTTCCCTTTGTGATGCATTCATCTTATATAACCTAACTAATATAACTGTCAGATGATTTTTGCTCAACCATATATATTTGATATCAGTTAAGTGATAAAAGAAATTATATGAAACTTATATACTGATTAGAATGATTTTATATTAGATTAAACTATGTAAATTTAATTTAAGATATGCAGAAGGACTTTGACTCATCTCCATTTCTTTACAGAAACTGTAACAACCAAAAAATGCTAACTTAAGGAGTCTTGTAGGCTTATTAGATTAGATTTTTCTTGAGATGTACTGCACTGTACATCTTATTGTCAGATCTGCAGAATAAAAGTTAACAAAACTGATATAATGGTTATGTAATGGTAAAGCATTATATAATCAGTTTTGTTCCAATCCATTATATATAAAATAGAACAATTTTTCTTAATCTGTTGTTAGTGTATTGGAATGTTATAATTTTGAGATAATTTTCTGAATTGCTTTTTATATTGCTCTTTTGTTTTTTTACTTTTCTTAAAAATGTCCAAATTAAATAATGATTATTTTAACCTCACATAATCATTACTATTGACATAAATAAACTGATGAGGGTTTTTTTACTTTAAGGCAAATTATATTACACAGTTTGTCACTTGAGATTTTTGCAAGAGTTGAAAATTGTCAAAAATTGGATGCTAAGAGGCAAGAAACCTTTGAAGCATTACAATTTTGGCAAAAACACATAATTTGTTAATTAATTCAATGGGGAAAATTGATAAACTTATTATTAGAAGTAGTAAGAGTGTAAAAATATGAGCAAATAGAATGTACCAGTACAACAGATAACTCATGTAAAAAATTTTTGTTTGGACACTTTTCTGGTTAAAATAAATATAAACATTATAATATAAATAAAATATAAACATTTCTCAATTTAATTTGACAGAAGTTTTCATCAAACTAACCAATGACTGCACCAGTACTAGGTTAACAAAATATATGTTCTATTTTTAAATGTTACGCTGTTCTACATCAGTTTTTTTTTTTTGTAGATCTGATGATGAAATATATAATGTCTTGAGAAATGTTTAAATCTGAATAAATCTACAAGACTTCTTAAACTTTTGAGCATTTTTATAAGCTTTTTTATTTTGAATTGCTAAAAAATTTAAAACTAATGAAAACTGTATTTATATACATGTAGCCTTCAGTTTACACCAATTCACAATAACGGTGCTGTGCAATTCACCGTTTCACTGTGTAATTCCCCAATTTTCCCTATGTTAGACTGATTTTCATTTCAGTGTTGACATATTTACTGAGCCGCAACATTGTACATTCATTAAAACAAAGATTTTTATTGACTATATTTATTTTTTCTGTTTAATAATATTAAAATAGTAAATGTTTACATACCCATGTATACAAGAATAAAGGTGATGTCGTGGTGATATCGTGTAATGAACATGATTGGTCAATTTGAACTGGTAACAAACACTGCCGAGGAGAGTTCATTGAGGAACACAATTGGTTAGATTTGAATTGGCGACAGGTGTCTCAAGGAAGAGACCATTGGCGAAAACATCATGCAATGTGGCAGACTTGGTATAGAGCCATGTCTAGCATAGCTGCTGATTAGTCAGCCGATGGCTGTCAACAACTATATAAGGTTGATGTGGAAGCAGGAAAATCAAGTTTAGATCCGTCTTGCTTACTGAGTTTTACCATAGCAAAGAAAATATTACTGCTAGCCAATTGTTCATCAGTCATCGTAAAGTGTCTTCTCAATGGACAAGTACAGGAGATAAGAATTGGAACTTTTCATTGTGTTATTGGCCAATTGTGGAACTGTTTATAAATTTTAACTTTACTGGAGGGTTATTATGTCAGATAAAAGAAGTGCAAATGTAGAAAGGAGCATCACTGCATCCATTTGACCATATTCTGAAATTCGTAATGAAATTAAATCTAAACAATTAAAGATGGATACTTTTTTCTGAAAAATGTAAGAGATCTGAAACTTTGAAATATCATTTGTTTTTCGTAAGATTTTTTAATAAAAACATTTCACTTTATTTTATTATAAAATAGATTTTTAAAATTAAATTTATAATATATGTATTTTGCATTATATTGTATTAATAAATAAAATTATTTGCTTATTTTTCACTTATGTAGAACCTAACCTCTACACCTCACTGTAAATATGGGTTCATTTTATGTCAATTCGATTTGCGCTAGCTTTTGTAGGAACAGAACTGCAGCATAAACCGAGGGCTACCTGTACTAATAAAAAATGATTAAAATGTAATTTAATATTGACATCTTACTGATAAGACTTGCTTTGGATTTATGATTGTTTACTTTATGAAAAAATATCTAAATTTTTTCATAAAGTAAACCATCTAAAATTTTTATAATATTTATTAGTTATATTAATTACTTTAATAAATAACATTGTTATGTATTAAAATAATTGATATTATAAAATAAATGAATATAGTGGTACACATTAAAATAAAATATAAAATTTATTGTGAAGAAAATATTTTAAGTAAATTAAAATTTAGCATATTTTTATCTACTATTAGGTATTGCTTTGTGTGTTTATTTGTTTATGTACATGCTTTGTATATGTGTGCATTTATAGTTGGCTCCATTTTAGTGCCTTTGAAATAATGCCATTCTCTCCAAATGCCAAAAAATTGGTATGAATGGATCTTCTACTATCTACATAACATGTACATTTCTGAAATTATGTTACCTTGTTAAGTGGAAAGAAATGGAGCTGCCATTTTTCTTTTAACATACATTTTATTGAACAATTTTTACTTATTTATGCTCTTTTGCTCAAAAATAAGAAAAATATTAAGCCTCTAAGGAATTTTGAAGGTTCAAACTAAGCCCTAGTTTGTATTGAGTTTATATTTAGTTTCTGTTCATGCTTTTGTCAGAAATAAGCACTACAGGTAGTGTGGCAGATCCTTTGGAGTTGACACAATGTGTCAGAAGTAATTCAGCTGTTCAACTCTACATCATGATGACTTTGAGGAGACAAGAATTTTCTTTATGAAGGTGACGGTTCTAGAAAATCAGAGCTAAGGATACATAAAAGGCAGTCTGCAGAACCATTGTTTTGGTTTGAGTGTTTTGTTCAGAGCTGCAGAGTCGGTAAAAAAATACTCGACTCTGACTCCTGATAATTTTAGTAGGCCAACTCCAACTCCTGACTTCGGCAAAATTAAAAGCCAAGTCATTTTATGGGGGCAGAGATGCTCATAGGGGGTACCCTACTCTGAACTCTGAAAGGAGCCCTGGCATTTACCCAAATACTTTTATGGTTAGTATTTTTAATTTTTAACTTACGTTAATATTTATTTGTATAAAAAATTTTTAACAAATATTTAATAAGTGGAGAAAGGAAGGTGATAAAATTCAACATCTACATATCTTTATTCTACAACATTTGCATTTCAATTTCACCTTTCCATAAAATTTTTATAAGTTATAATAATGGATGCCTAAAACACGTGATATGGACAGCCAAAGGAAAATCCTTCAATTTAGAGGAGTATATAATAAAGAAAGCTAAGCTTATAAGTGCTGTATATTATCTTAATTATACAATAATAAAAGTTAATATATGAAAGTAAAGATATTATTTTTACTACATTTGTAATTATGGTACAGAAAAAACTCATAGAATATAATCATTGTCTAATAAATTACCAAATGATCGCCTAAATATCGGGCTATAATTAAATGATTGAAATAAAGTAATTTATTCCAATCAATTAATTACAGCCCGATATTTAGGCGATCATTTGGTAATTTATTATATACTATTCAGGCTTTGAGTTGTTATTTATATATAATCATTGTCTTTATATCAATATATCATGTATACAACCGTCTTCTGTTTTCACCAATTCACATGCGAAGAAGTATTTACTTTCAAAACTTGGGGCAGCACCGTCACTGTAAAAACTTTGCTAGCAGGATTTCCAGAGGATTTGTGCCAGCAAAGTTTTATAATTTATAATAATGAATTATAATAATGGATGGTCCATTTCAGCAAATTCACTCTGTTAGGCCAAGACTCCACTAGCATAAAAACAGGTGTAAAAACCCTCGCCATGAAAGTTTTTAATCATGTCACCATGATATTTTACACCTGAGCAGGTCATAAAACCAGCATAAAAGTGAGTTGAGCAGTGTTCAACTTTCGACATGAATACGGCCATAAAATGGTACCATCCACCAATCAGAAGTCAGTGAAATCTATTGGAGATATACCAGGTGCAGAAATTTCACTTAGAGAATGTGCAAGAATGTCATCAATTTCTGAATTTCTGGACGCCAAGGCTATAGTTGTTGCTGCTGCAAAATTGGTTGTAAATCTAATAGATGCAAATGCTACAAAAAAAAATTATGTAATTCCAAATGTCATGAAATTGTTAATTGCTCGAATAAAGTAAAAAACATTTAATTTTTTATGTAATTTATACCAAAAATGAAATTCCAGAAGTTTCCTGTAAGTAAAGTAAAGCCATATATTAACATATATTAACTTTGCTTGTTATACATAACAATGTTATTTATTAAAGTAATTAATATAACTAATAAATATTACAAAAATTTTAGATGGTTTGCTTTATGAAAAAATTTAGATATTTTTTTCATAAAATAAACAATCATAAATCCAAAGTAAGTCTTATCAGTAATATGTCAGTATTAAATTACATTTTAATCATTTTTTATTAGTACAGGTAGCCCTCGGTTTATGCTGCAGTTCTGTTCCTACATGGCCTCATAGGGACCACAGTTTATACCAGTATGATGTCCTCGATTTTTCATCAGTTGTACAAAACATAATCCTTCCAATCATTTGTTAGTCTTCACTTAAGGACTAAGCATATTTTCTGTCTTGATTACATCTTTCTTCTGAACCCTGACTTTGTGAGTGTCTGGGCTTTCCATGCACCATTTTTAACTCGTGCCACATACTACACATTTCTTTGATGATGTTATTGGCAAATTCTCTGCTGTTATCGCTTTATAGAATACTCAGTGCACCGAAAATTGTAAAAATGTCTAAAAGAACATATGCTACATCTTCAGCCTTTTTGGTTTTTAATGGTCGTAATTTATCGAATTTAGTTAGATGGTCTTGATACACGATTATAAATTTATATTGCTTTTTGGCTTGTGACTACATGTCAATAAGATTGACCTGAGTTCATTTCATTACATAAAATTGGTTTAACTACCAAGCCTTTCTTAGGAATATTCTGCTTTTTCTGACGGATTTCACACAAGTTCAAATAAATTATGATCATCTCCTTTGTAATATTTTTATATTTCATACTTAATTCTTTTTCCATATGGTTTATATCGCCATGGCCAATAGCAATATGGGCATCATTCAATATCTGAAATATTTCTTCAGAGTGAACATAATACTTAATAAAATTATTCTCTTTTATAATAGATACATCATCAAATCTACGTAAACACTGATATTCTCCTGGTAACTTAAAAGTAACTTTTTTTTTTTTTTTTTGACTCTTTCACTTTTTGTAACATTGACAAATATGCTGATTTTGTAAAAATTTGACTGTTCTAACCTTTTTCTGATATTAACTTGTTTAATCGGTTGTTGAAATGATTATTCATATCACTTAATGATTGCTCCATGATCATTACTTTTTTCAAAGAAGAAAACACTATTTTAAGAGACAAAAGTAAAATTAAAATGTCACACAAGATTAACTACTGGTCACATAAATTTAAAATCTGATACTAAACGAAATACACATGCGCAACTCAAATGCAAATGCTGATTGGCTAGTGTATGTTGGATGATCACTCCTCAACGTATTATCATCACTTTGCCCGACTAGGTGATATCAGTATTCATAATAACCAGTCAATTTAATAAATTATGTTAAACACCTGGAATTTATTACAATGCCTGATTTTGTTTGTCATTGTTCATAACACTCGTATTAATCACTTAGTCCATAACATATACATTATAACTTTTACTTTCCTAGCTGTTATATATAACAGAGAGAAAGTATGCAATTGGTCAAAAATTTATCCCTAAGTTTTTACATTTTTGGACTTGTACCTTGAAATGTCAAGAAAGGCAAAAAATTTGGGGGGTTTTTCTGTATATATGGATGTATTTGTGTGTGGGGAGCACAATTTTGTTCACCCTCTTTGAAACTTAATAACTCCCATGGTTTTTGTTGAAATTTTCTGAAAGTTTGCAGGGAGGTTTGTGTATCAGTGGTATTGATGCTATTAAATTTTGATGGTTAAAGGTTGAGGGGTAGGGAGATAAAGGGGGTCATGTTATATCTGTAGTAGGGTCTGACCAAATGATGATTTTACTCATTATTAGCATTTACAATTTTTTACAAAACCTGTCCCTATCCTCAAAATTTTCTGAAATTTTCTGAAAGTTTGCAGGGAGGTTTGTGTATCAGTGGTATTGATGCTATTAAATTTTGATGGTTAAAGGTTGAGGGGTAGGGAGATAAAGGGGGTCAATGGTTCAAATGGTTCAAATGGTCCAAATGGTTCACAGTATGGTCATTTTGATCATTTCTTGTTTTTCATGTTTTCTATATTCATTTTAAATGAATATAATACTTTTCTTTATTTGTCAAATAATGCTTTCATTATTTATTGCAAATTTTTGTTAACTATAACATTGAATTATTCCAACTGTTTTTTTTTTTTTTCAAAATTTGAATGTATGTTCAATTTTATTTGACCTACTTTGATCTGACTTACAGGATTTATATATTCCCAGAATACATATTTTATGTGTTAATTAATTAGAGAATTTTTATTTCAGATAAAGTAGCAAAAACAGTATCATACAGTCATAAGAAAGTTTTCTGCAATTCTTATATATTTATATATTTTTTGTATACTCAGAGCAAAATGATTTCTATAATGTTTCAGGCTTTTTTCTGCTACTATTAATAATTAAATTTTAAGTAATTTGGTATTAGAGGTAAGCATTAGGCACCATCCCTTATTTAATTTAATAATTATAATAAATTAATATTTGTTAAATAATTTGGAATATTATGTAAGAAAAGAATCTATCTGGAGAGAGGGGCTCAAACTCACAACTTCCACTTACTATGTGGATGCATTACCAGTTACGCTACCCAGACAACAAGTAATTCTTCACTTCCAGACATTTAATTTTTGATATAACCATCCAGAATTTTCTTGTAATTTTCTAAAATGTAAAAATTTTGGAGAGATCATTTTTTGACTGATAGCTATACTTTCCTTCTCTTATATATAACAACCAGGAAAGTAAAAATGTGCAGTTATTTTGACTAATGTATTGTGAAAAACTGTAAATACGAAGTTTAAAACTTCTTATTTACAGTTTTTAAATTATAAAGAGCATTTTTAAAAACAAATTTTTGAAATTATTCTTTAAAAGTATCAAATGAGTTTAAACATAATTGATCTTGACTAATGCTTGTACTAAAATGATTGAAAAGATGCTTTGCATATTCGTGGATAGTAGAACCACAGAAAGGAGGAGTTTCCTCTGAATGATATTCAATCTAGTGCTTAAAGCTTTTTCCAATTTTTCAACAGTTAGAAACATTTGAATCATATTTTTACAAAGTATCTATTACATAAGTGAATCATAGGACTATTAAAATTAAAAAATGAACTATTTTAAATAAAGTACACAAAAGAACTATTACTATTATAACAATATTTAAAAAAGAAAATTATTACAGCTCAACTTTAAATTATGCATTTTTATACTAGCAGTAAATTGTAAATTCAATTGGGTGTGAAGATTCTATTGTTAAAATGCATTTATTACAAAAACTTGATTAATTTAAACTAATATAGAATTATGCATGATTTAAATCTGCATATAAGTTTTTTTAAATTCCTAAAATAATATTTCACTAATGTTGATAATGATAATCAGTATCCTTACTATATCCAAATAAATATCCAAAATCAATATCAAGTAATCAATATCCAAATAAATATATTTTTGGTTAAAAGTAAAAACAAAAATGTTATATTTTGAATAATGATTTAAATTTTATTAGTCAATTGCCTTCTTCAGTTCTGTGGACATTGATACAGTTATTAGAAAAGAAGTGGATATGGATTGCAAAACACCATCAAATCCTCATGGATTAGAAAGAGGATATGGAATACCACCAGGTATGAATATGCTTTAAACTTATAGTTTTATTTCACAATTAAAATTTTATTTTATTGAAAAATATAACTTTAAAATTTTATTTACAATCTAAATACAATCTGTCTGACTCGTGATTATTAGTCAAAACTAGTGCATTAAAATTATTTTCAAGTCTAAACAATTGGTCACATTTACTAATGGTACAGTACAACAATTAAATGTCAAATGTCTAATAATACTATAAAGAACAATTAATAATGTAAGGTTTGATGACAGAGACAAAAATTATTTTGAATAGCTGATATGTTTGAAATGAGATAAGGGTAATAATTGGAACTATTTATCTTTAAATGGCAGTTAATTAAAATAACATACATTTACAAACATAAGTAATTATTACCTGAATTAATTCCTCTGTTGTAATGTGTACATAGTATAAAAACAACATTCACAATTTAATATTTGTTGATATAGACATCACTCTTGTCAAGAAATTAAACAATTCTTAAATGGGTGATTCAAAATAGTAGAGTCCCATACAATGCAGAGATTTGTTATGCTTTATAGGAAATTGCGTTATCAAAACCTGCATTTTCATATGAGTTATGACAGTTTTAACCTTGATAAGTTGAAAAAAAAAGTATACCTCTGATCAACAAAATTTGAGGGTGTTGCTTGCTTTATTTGTGCATTGTACGGGACTCTACTGTAATTACATATCGCTTAATCTCTTGTCAGGAGCAATGTTTGCACCTACAAATATTGAATCATGAGTGTTCTATTGTATACATATTTCTATTATTTTCATGCTAAAACAGAGGATTTGATTTGGATAACAATTACATATTTTAATTAATTACCATTTAATGACAAATACAGTAAAACCTATAATTTCAAATCCCTCTTTACTAGATTGCTGATCCCAGTGAACAGCCTATATAATATGTTTTTCTACTCCTTGAGTCAAACAAAACTTCAGATACAGTGAAACCGCCATTAATGAACACTCCCAAATAGCATATACCTCTAGTTAATGGACATTTTTACAAACCTCAGATCCTCTTTAAACAGGACATCTATTATATTTACCTCTAAATAGTGGATGCTAGCTCGTCCATAACCAACCTTACAAAAACACAATGTCCTGCATTTAATATTCTGAAACAATTAATTATGTACAAAATATTTTAAAATGAAAACAAAGAATTGGTTCAAATAGGAATAAGAGAAGAGGGCAGGTTGTAAAATGCTGAACAATACTCTTTATCCATTAGAGAAGACAAATCTGGTTAAGTTGTCAATTACTACTTATTGTCATACATATTAATGTTATTAAACTTCTGTTATTAGTGAGGTTGCAGCTGAAGTTTTCAATGCAAAAACATGTATGTAAGACGTTCAGCGCAGCCTTCCTGTAAGATTAAAAGTTTGACAATGGTGTTTGGAATGTTGAGCATGATTTCACTGACATTCCAAATGCAATTGTCAAACTTCTAGGCTTACAGGAAAGCAGCGCTGAACATCCAATGTTCACATTTTCATGTTGAAAACATCAGTTGCAATTTCACTATTGTTCAAATTAAGCTTAAGGTACCAAGAAACCATAAGCTTTTCCTGAGTTATTCGTTCAATAGTAAGAACCGTAGTACAGTAGTAATGAAATGAAACTTAAAATGGTTATAACGATGGCATTTGTGTGGTGAAAATTCAAAGGTCATGTTATGAGGTAGATATGCCAGCCACTTTAAAGTGTTGATATTTAAAGTGACATTCAGTATGCTCATATATATGACATCATTTATGATCTTAATAGCTTTGTGGTTGCTAAAGTAATTTTTTAATAAATCATTTATTGAAAAAAGCAAAAATGTTTGAAAAATTTCACCTTGATAACTACAGACAAATCACTATATCAATTTTTATTACTCACTTAGATCACAAATGATGTTATAAATGCAAGAATATTGAATACATTTCCATCCCTTGAAGTGGCTAGCAAATCACCTTTGTAACTCTACATTCAACTTCTCGCCACCTAAACCACCTTCATCCATTTTTCTTTTTCATTACAACAGTCTACATTGTTTTTGATGAATTAATAATTAATCAACATTTATGTTTTGTTATAATTTTTATGTTCCATTTAAAGTATCCTGTCCAATATGTTTGCTATTTAGAATTCAATTAAGATGAGATTTTTACAGCTGAAAAGATAAGTAATATATATATGTATATACATAATTATATTTGTGGGTAGGACAAAGTTGTACCTCTTTTTGTCAGCAAGTTTTCTGAAAACTGCCCACGTGTCAGTGGATGGCTTGTCTATGGTTTTTTATCCCGAACAGTCAGGATTCTTTTGTCAGGTCGAGTGGAGGAGGTGAGAGGGGTCGTCGGTAAGACATTGGCAATACTTAGATAACATAATACAACAACTTAGATAATACAATTAATTACAACTTAGATAACATAGTTACATTGAGATTATATGGAGCTTACACGCAGAAGTGGATGGGTGCGTGCTGAGAGTTTAACCCTACTTTTAGGCCTAGCAGAGTTTCTCCCGTACTTAGGTATAGGAGATTAGGGTTGGCTTAGGCCTGGCTAGTTGCTTGTTTTGCTTGGCCTACTTTTAGGCTTAGCTTGTTGGTTGGAGTTGGCACTGCTAACCCTAACTTTAGGCTTAGCCGTGTTCGGTGCTTTGGATGTTTGTGCCTGTCTTCTCCACGCTGGTGGTGGCCATGTTGTCCTCCTCACCAAAGTAGGATTACAACTGTGGAAGACGACATTGAGAGCCATTGATACATCGTGCTCCTGTGGATTACTTAGTGCATGTTGTGTGGGTGTGACTGTGCTGTGTCTACAGATGTTTTGTTGTGCAACATGTAGCCAGGGCTGTCTGGTTAAGACAGGTGTCTCACCAATTGAGACTGTGCTGGAGTAGCTGGGCACCTCTTGTCTAATTTTATTTTGTTTGGAGGGACACCCGATTGCAAGATCGGTTCTGCCCCTCTCCCTTCACTAAGTTCACTAAGTATTTAAGTTATTCAAATATTCAAAATCTGGTTAATATTTGAATTGGACAAAAAGAATCATCCATCTCTAAATAAAACAATTAAAGCAATAGGCATTTGTATCTTCAATAAACTTTGGGAGGTTTCATTTCATCACGATATTCTGTTTTTTCATTTTGCCTATTTTATAATTACTTCTATAAAGATATGAAATAGAAAAACAATGTTTTGATATTTGAGATAGTACCTTGTAAACTGCATATCAGTAAGTATTATGCTTTCAGTGGTTGCTGTAGAGATGCAAGATATATAGCAAAGTAGCTTGTGTAGCGGTTTTATTTTTGTTCTAGCAATGTTCTTCAGGGTATATACCATCCTGGGTTATCTGTACAAAATTACAGTGGATTGATTATTAGTACAGTGGTACCTCAGAATACGAAATTAATCCGTTCCGAAACTGAGATCGTATCATGAAAATGTCGTAAGGTGGATCATCTTTTCCCATACGATTACATGTAAAACCAAATAATTCGTTCCAACGCGAAAAACATACTCAAATTAAAGCCAAGTAATACATTAAAAAAAATAACTGTAGTAAGAAAAACAAATGAAAAATGCGAACTAATGTAACGTCGTATGGTGAGTTTTTGTTTGTATCGTGGAGCAAAAATATGTTTGAATTTCATGTCGTATCCTGAAAATTTCATATGCTGGGGCGTTCGTAACCTGAGGTACCACAGTATTCTACAAGTTTTGTTTATTGTTTATGGAAAATACTGTACATTAGCAGCAATATTGTTTTAATTAAGTATAAACTATTTTTACAAGTTAGCTGCAAGTAATTTATTATGTAAAATTTTTAAATAATAAATTATGCCCAAAAATATTCTATTAATATCAGTAGTTAGCAACTATTAAAAAAATATATTTTTCAATTCATTTTGTATAGAATAGTTAATGTAATAAAAGGTTGTTCACTTGTGGAAAAAACAAATAAACAATGTGTTTAATTTCTGATTATATAATTTAAAACTTGAACTGAAGAAATAAATTTAAGTGTAACAAATAATATAATTACTTTTTATTCTGTATTGAATATTGTTTATTAATAATTGTTTATTTTAGAGATAGAGAATATTTTGAAATTACTTATCAGAGAAATTAAAAAATAATAATAATTTTTTGCAATTTTTTATTCTAGGTGAATCTTTAGATATTTATAATATTATCAAGAAAACAAATGGCTCTTTGAAGAATTAATTCAAGAAAGATGCTTTTGTATTTTGATAAAGAGAATATAACATATTCATGTACAAAGGTTTTATTAAAATTATTTATATTTCAGAAAAATATCTAATTTGTCAATATTTTTAAGAATTAAAAAATTTGTTTTAATTGTCAAACATGTTAAAAATTTTATTTTATTTTTTACTTATTAACCAAAACTTTTGTTTTCTTTCTTAACAAATGAATTTTCAAGTGTTATTGTCAAGATTAATTATATATCACACATAGAACTAAAAGCCTCATTGAAAAGTCTAATTTCTATTATTAACTATTTGACAAATTTTTAAGAAATGCCATTGCTTGGTAACATTAATTATTATCAATTAATAATTTTTTAAATTACATCATTGTGCCTAGTTTTATGTATTTTCATGACTAATTAATAAATTTACTAAGTATCCATCTGTCAAAAAATATTTTTAGAAAAATGGAAAGGATAAATACATGATCATTTAAATTTTTGATTGAGAATTTTCATTTTGGTTTTATGATTTGCATCAATAAAAATTTTTCTAAATAAAATATTAAAGCATAAGAAAAAATAGACAATATATGGGTGATTTACAAATGAATGATGTTATGTAGGTGATATTATTGAATCAAAATTTATTTATTTATTTATTTATTTAATTTTAGAAAAATAAAGTAACTTATGGTGACACAGGATATAACACCACAAATTAACTGATATAAAAATACAACTCAATAAAAACAGGCAATTATTTAATGTGACATTGTCACAATGCTGGGCTGCAATTTTTAATTAATTTAATTTAAAATATATTCTCTCCACCTCAAATTAGTAGTTGGCCCCTGTACATCATACTTTTCCTTTAACAATAGAGTTGTGCTGGTCATCTAACACCTTTTGGGAGAAAATGTTTGAATTGAAATAACATGACTTCCAGTTTGCATTGGAAGTTCATATATACAGTCCCTGGCCAAATTATTAGACGTACTATAGTTTTTATGCAAATCTTAATTATCAGCTAGTACAATTTGGTCTTTGAATATTTATTACCAATGAATTTAACCTGTAATGTACAGTTTACTTTATTACATAGGTGCTAACACAAATAAAATGTTATATTTATTGAAAATTTTTGTTTTTATTAACATAGTAAAAAAATACAAAATTGCCATTTAAATTTTAGTATTTTGTTGAACCACCTTTTGCAACTATGAGAGCCTCAATCCGGCACAGCATGCTGTGGATGCAAGACTGGACTGTCTCCTGCATTTGTGGATGATGATTCCACACATGGATGATTTTTCCAAAAGCTGCATTTTGGTTGTGATGACCTTTTTGGCCACTTCCCTCTTCATGAGCTCCCACACATTTTCTATGGGGTTCATGTCGGGACTATTACCTGGCCAATCCAACAGAGAGATATTTTGCTCTTGTAGATATGTTTTCACAGACCTGGCTGTGTGGCAGGGAGCTCCATCTTGCATAAAAACCTGTGGCAGCAACTGATTTTGCAAGACTTCTTTATATTGGTCTTGCCTCATGGTGCCTTTTACTACATACAGGTGGCCAGTGCCCTTGCCACTAATGACGGACCAAATCGTTGCTTTCATGGGGTGCTTAACAGTCTGAATGACGCAGTCAGAATAAAATTTTTCGCCTCTACGACGATGGACAAAATGAGCTTTGTTGGCTAAAATTTCAAATGTGCTTTCATCAGTAATTCAGACCTGAGAAAACAAAAAAAAAAAAAAAAACTTATGAATCAAGTACCTACTGTTAATTTGTCTATTTTATTGTAAATAATCTGTATAATGTTAAATTACTGATATCTAGAAGTCCACATCCTTATCATGCCACTGTTTGGCCCACTCCAAATGCTTTGCTTTCATTGCAACTGTTAACTTGGGTTTTCTTGTTGGTCGGTAAGCCTTAAAATCCAGATCTTTCAATTTTCTGTGAACATGCGCTCAGAAGCATTCACGTTTGCATCTTCCAATTGAGATTTTATTGATTTAGTGGTAGCAAATCTGTTTTCTAAGCAAATTTTCTTAAGACATCTTTCTGACCTTGGAGTGAAAATTGGCTTTCTGCCGCATTTATTTTTTCTTTTTGGACTCGGATCTTGATCTGATTCAACTTGTTTTTTTATAAGTAGTACGCTAGCTTCAGACACCTTCAAACTTCATGAAATTTCACGGTTGGAATACATTTTTGTATTAATGAGGGCTTTGACTTCAGCTTTTTTACGTGGTGAAAGGTCCCCCTTTTTGCCCATGTCAAAAGATAACAATTGATCATATCTGGTTGGTAAAAATACTACTATCAAAGAAAACAAACATTTGCATAATTGTATACCATGAAATAAATATAAGAGGTGAACAGAAACACATCCACACCAGTAGTAATTGAGAATGCGACTGAAAAACATTCGTACTTGTACACTACACTTTAGTGTCTAAGCTCTAATACCTACCAATAAATTAATATTGTAATGAAATATAACAAAAATAGATGTGCAATAACATTAAAAATTTATCAAAATTATGATTTATAAGATAGACCTACACCAGACCAGGTATAAAACATGTAATTATGAAAAATCTGTAGTGCGTCTAATAATTTGGCCAGGGACTGTAGATAATAGGGATCTCCTGTCCTTAAGGTTTCATATCTAGTCTCGTCTTTCATCTAACTAACTCAGTTCTCAAGATTAAGGAAAGACATGCGAAAGTAGGATTTTATAGGTCTACAATTTTTCAAATTGCATTCCAGCTAGAAAAAAAATATTAAAAATACATAACATTTTACAAATCTAGATTTTCCAGGAGGTAGACTCAGGGCGGCCACATCCAGACATGCTGGATGTAAACCATGTGTGGGTGCCATCATCAAAGGGTGAAAAGAATTATGAAATGAGAAAAATAGAACAAAACATTTTGTTAAAAAAGCAAAATTGCAAGCTTCAACAGTCCAAGTGTTAATGCTTGCATTTTATTGGGTTGCAATTTGAAAAAATTGATGACCTATAAATTCCCACTGTTGTCCATCTTTTCTTAATCTCAAGAATGGTGTTAGATAGATGAAAGACTAGACCAGATATGGAAACCTTGTTGGCAGGAGGCCCCAAGGTCCCAATTAACTTATACAAACTTCTGATGCAAACCAGAAGTCATGTTATTTCAATTTAAAAATTTTCCCCTGAAAGGAGTTAGATGATTGGCACAACTTTATTGTTAAAGGAAAAGTATGATGTACAAAGGCAAGACACTGCTAATCTGAGGTGGAGATCATATATTTTAAATTAAATAAGTTAAAAATTATGAATAAAAATTGCAGCCCAGCATTGTGATGATGTCACAATAAACTAATTGCTGGTATTTATATGGATTTATATTATTTCACGATTAAGTGTGTGAGAAGGTAGTGAGTTTCTCATCTGGTGATAAATAATCTTGTATGGACAAGTTTATAACAGTATTGCTAGACATGTTCATACCATCCAAATGCAATTAAAAGAATTTTTGATAATAATCAAAAAAATAAGAATTTATGATAAATTTGTACTAACTTAAGGAATGCAAAAAATAGAACTTGCATGCAGGTGCAATATACCCTAGATACAGTGTTAAATTGCTTTGACCATCCTGCCATACTTCATAAGCTTTGGCTGCTTTATACATGAGTAATTGATGTTCAAAGATCAAACAACAGGTACATTGAATGTTCTGAATACGCACTGTGTTCAGAATATTCAGTGTACCATGAGCCTCTACAAACCATTTATGATATTGGAATGGCAATTTTAAAGCACTCTGGTAGCATTACTTGATATGCTATCAGATCATAAATGATCATTTACTTACCTGTCTGAGACACCTGTATGTCAAGTTTTACAGTAATCAGACAGTTCTATTGGACTGCATTACTTTTTGTCAATAAGTGTATTATCATGCTATTTCATGTATTCTTATTTAAATAAAATGTTTATCTTGATTATTTATTATAATCTTTACTTTGTTTTGTTTTAATGCTAAATACATTGTAACAGATTATTTTTAAGAAGGGAAAGTAATTAAGTAAATGTGATTGTTATTGCTGGAATGTATAACTTCCATCAATGAAAACTTATGACAGAATTTAACTGACAGCCATTACAGGTAGTATAACACTGACTTATAAGTATAAATGCTGTATCATTGCATTTATTACATTATGTCTAATTTTTCACAATTGTAAATCAAAAAGCAGTCATCAACATATCTAAAATAATAATATATACCTGCTTTGTTTAGTTAATTATTAATATCTATCACGATAAGTTCAGCTAATTTCGATCCTATTATTGATATCTTACTTTTAATGCCAGAAAATGTCGTAAGCCTTTCAAAATAAAAAGAAGGCTGTTAATAGACAGCATATGTAATATATTGGATTGTTTGGAAAGTAATTTTGTTTTTCTTCCATGGAAAAAAAAAAAACAATATTTTTATAATAAATAAATATTTTATTGAATTATATATCGACCGTTTTGGTCAAATATCTGCTGCCATCGTTTCTGGTAGTAGCATGATTCTACATTCATAAAAATTTTGATCTTTGCTTACAAAAAACTGATCCAAGTGATTTTTGACATTTTCATTTCAAGTAAAAAGTATTAAAAATTTTGTATAGACCAGAACAAGTAATAATCTGAGGGTGCCTGATCTGGCAAATATGGTTGGTGTGACAGCACATCCCATCTAAGCTGTAACAGTTTCTGACAAGTTACCAAACTTGTGTGAAATTTGGCATTATCATGGTAAAACACTACAGCCTTTTTGTTGATCATTTCTGGCCTTTTATGTTTGATGATGATATTCAATTTGTTTACTCAATGGCAATACACTTTTGAATCAATTGTTAAATTGTCTGGTAAAAGCTCAAAAAAAAAATTTCCTTAAAATCCCACCAAAGAGAGCATCTCTCTTTAAGAACATGTGGAACCCATATATCGAGCTTTGAAACGAAACCAATTTCTTTTTAAGTAATCATAAATGGTTCAATTCGACAAATTTAATCTCTTACTGATTTCACATGTTGTTATTTGGCAGTTTGCTTCAATCAGTAGCTTTATTTTGTTTTCATTGGCATCAACTGGCCATCCAGAATGTGGTGCATCTTTAATATTGAAATTTTGAGAACGAAATTTTGTAAACCAGTTTTGGCACTGTCTTTCTCTCAATGCATCTTCTCCATACATGTACCACAATTTTTTTTTTTTTTTTTGCTTGAATAGCATTTTGATTTTTTGGTAATAAAAAAGCAAAATATTCCGAATATGATGCTTTCGATTTTCCATATTTAATGGGACATTAAAAAAAACAATTGTACAGAATCAAACAAAATTTTTTACAAATCTTAAAATGTCAGTTATCAAAGTATATAATGAAAATTTGGTTTAAAATGAAATTGGCTGGTAAAAATACGTCTAATTCCTCTAGTAATAAAAAACGAAATTACTTTCTGAACAACCCAATAGTTAATGCAGTGGAGAATAGACAGGAGTCAGCCTGAGCTGAAAGGGTCATGTCAGACGAAAGAAATGGAAGAAGACTTGTGATTAACATGAGAATTAAAAGTAATAAAATTTGTAAAAAAAAAACAATAAAATTATTTATTATAAAGATGGTATAAAAACGTTTTAGAAATGTTTTTAAAAAAGGGCTGAAAGAGATCAGATCAATGTCTGAACTACCAAGGGGGTAGCCACATGTTTCCTTCCATCCCATTCATCTAATATAGATCCTTCCTGACTCATTTATTTTTTCACTTTGCAGACCATAGTACTTTTAAATGATATTTATTCAAAATGTATTTTAAGTGTGATTTATATACATTTTTGTAGTAAATTTATACGAGGGCTGTTTTTTTTATATAAGGTCCGTTTTTTTAATAAGAAAAATACTGTAAATATCATTAAAGTGTATTTTTGCCCATATTCTATGTACTTTTATCTACTTTTCTACATAATTTCCATTTTTGTTCAAACATTTGTTATACCGCTCAAAAATTTTTTAAATTTCGACCTCAAAGAAATCTGCCGCCGGAAGACATTAGGCCACGCCGCTTGTCTTGTATGGCACGGTGGAGTTTTCTAAGATCACACTATAAACATCAGAATTGATTGTTGTGCCTCTTGGCATAAAGTCCACTAACAAAGTCCATGATCTTTCTTGCTGAAATCGAATAACAGATCGTATCTTACAGTCGGCGGGCGACTCAATTTTCTTAACCATTATAAAGTCTACATTCAGCACACAGACAGGCCGTACGTCTTTTTTTTTCTTTTTTACTCTTTCCGCCCTGTGGGCACCAAGAGGGCCTCTTAAGGCAGGCCCACAATGGGGCAACCGGGTGGTGAGGGATGGGGCCCGACATATCCGAACGGACCACCCCCGAAAAATTCCTGGGGATTCTTTGACCCGTCCGGATTCGATCCCGGGTCCGACCATACGGCTACAAATGGCATCTAAACACGCGCAAAGCATGCTGAAAGCAGATGCTCATGCACACTGCTGCAATCGCGCGTCATTCTCACTCTCATTCACAAACGGACCTTATTTTTAAAAAATAGCCCTCGTAATTTTAATTTATATCATATTTTATCATATTCATGGACATTCTGGCATGTTTGTTTTGATTTGTTTTAAATTTTGGCCAAAGAGGTGCACAGAAGACTGAAATGCATACATACAAATATAATATTAACGTAATGTAATTTAAAATAAATCTGTTTGTTAAAACCTCGGTTTTCAATGTGATAAGCCCACACTATGTTAGCCAGTTATTTATATACTTTAAGGTGAAGTATTGAATTAATTGGTATTGCCACTTTATTTGAAAGTACCACAATGACCACATGATTACAGATGATTTGTTCATTGGCTATAACAAAGTTGTTTCAATTTTTTTAGACAAGATATCCAACAGACATTGGCTGTCAAAAGAAGTTGCTTCAACTAATACCCTATCAGATAATTTTAAATAGCTTGGTGCTTTTTTAATCTACTTTAACTTCTAATGATAATCTTTAATTTTTGGTTGGAATTTTTGATAATGTAGTCAATGTAATATGGCCTTAACTTGTTTCTGAAAAATCTCATAAATAGGAATGAGCTTATTCATTACTTCTTATCGTCAAAATTTATACCTTGTTTTTGCATAATCCAATTACACATTATCTAAATAAGATTTAAAATGTTACAGATTTTAAATTTAAGCCTCTCTCGTTATCACTGAAGTGCTGGCGAAACTTCCGGTTCGATATGTCAAAGTTCACGCTAGTTTCCTATAGAATTATTTTACTTTTATCGCTTAATTTTATGCTTTAAGCATAAAATTGTATCTAAGCGAATGATTTCTTATTCAAAATGTTATCCAGAATATCGAAAGCTCAAATTTATGCAAATTAAAACTTTTCTTAACGATTTTACTAAACGGCGTAACGAAAAAGTGTACGGTTGGCGGCCGTCGCCGAGTACCGACCGAACTGTATACGTCATGGTCTTAGGTCTTGATGTAATAACAGTCATTAACCAAGAGCAATTGATATTCATACAAATACATCTGATATAAAAATTATGATAAATTTTTCACTTGGCGCAATTTTTTTTACATTTTAGATGTTTTTGTTTGTATATCATTTTTACAGTTTACTAATTCGTAAATTTTGGTCGCATGACTTTATTCTTGTTTCTTGAATTTATCGTAAACGGAACTTAACATTGTCATATCTCTATCTCGAAATCCTTATTGATGTCCGAATGTTTTGAAGCGGTAGAAGGCATCCAAACGTCTATGAACAACTATAATTCCTTAGAGTTTAATAGAACAGCATTTGTTAAGTCAAACTTACCAGTTTAACTTTTATTTTTATGTATATGAGAAATCAATAATTTTTCGCATCCGCTGTCGCCAGTACCGAAAATTTATCATGGAGTGGATGAATTATTACATGGCTGTTTAGAGCTTATATAGAGCCAGAACCTCTTGCCATGTTTTACTTTTTGTTAGTAAAAATAATTTATATGAGTAGGAACCTTATGGCCCTAAGTTTTCCCCGGAGGAAAATCGTCAACGATCTTCCATATAATTTTATATTGCCATGTTAATCGAAAGGAAAAAAATTAGTCAGATAGTCCCCATTTCGAAGGATCAGGAAGCAAGTGACGTCTCTCCCGGTAGTTACGCACTCTGATATGAAATAACTTTGCGTATGCCAGCAAATTAGAGAAACTCGGATTTATTAAGTTCTATTGCAGCGGTCAGCAACCTTTCTCACCTCACGGACTTCTAAAGTCACAATTTTGAATCCAGCGGACTATTATCGTGAATTTTTTTAAACGATACAAAATCTGTAGAATAATGATCATAAAAGTTCAATTTTATTATATTAATATGAAACTCACATGTTTAATTATAATAAATTAATTTAATACAAGCCTAAAGTTCATTGCTGCTTGTTTGAAACAAGTTTATGGATTTTTCGCGCTTTTCCACGAAAGACGACAATCGCACTCACAATATTGTTTATTGTTCATTATTTATTAATAACAGTCACTTCGTTGATTTTTTTGGTTTTAGATTCGAATAAAAAAACCCAATGAGTGAAAAAAGCAACTAAGCATTTTGCGTTTCTTTCGTAATACTTCGCGTAACCTTCGGTTGATCAATGTTCAAATTTCTCCACGGACCACCCAAATTTTCTCGCGGACCACTGATTGCCGACCGTTGTTCTATTGATGCGGTCCAAGAATGTTAGACTATTAAGCTGGAACCTGGGCGTAAATATGAATCAGAAACTCATAAATTTTTATGGATAACTTGATACGGATGTATCCTACCCGTTTATCAGCAACCATCTGCTCCTTGGCCAAATCCACAGTAGACTAGTGCTGTACTATCGATGTTTATACAGTTATTCTGCTGTGGACAAGAAGAGTTGTCTATACCAACGTTTCTCAAACTTTGCTCACGCAACCAAATATATTTCTTTGTAACGGTTTCATGAACCAAATGTTTACGAAACTTGGTATACTGGAGTCACTATGTTATATAGCGAAATAAAATTATGCATTATTCATAATTTCTACATGTGAAATGTAACATTGAATACATTTCTATTAAGAACGGTTCTGGTCAATTTCGATTTGTAACAAATAACTTACTTCAATTTCAGTTTTTATTATTGAATATAACTATTAAAAATTGTACGATTGACGACTGTAAATAAATCAGACTGTTTCAAAATTATTCAGGAATCTATTTTACTTTAAAAAAATATTACAAGTGTTTTTTTTATAAACATAATGAACCATTTTTAAAACTGTACTTTTTGTATTGTAAGGATATTTTGCCAATTTCATTTGTATAAACATAAAAAAAAATTCTTTAAAAGTTATTTATTGATTTACTTATGCCAAAATTCGTATTATTTATTTTTTATAATTTATTGTTATGTATGGCAATAAACCTATGTTTGGAAAAACGAAAATATTTTCAAAACCATTTGCACTAAATGGCTTCATGACCTTACATAAAATATTTATTTTGATGCTATTCAAAATAGAAAAGAGAAATCAACTTTATATACACGCATTCTATAATAATTTTATTACTAAATGACAATAATAATTATAAGAAAAAGCTGTTAAAAATTTTTCAGTAGGCCTACTTAACAGATGCATTTATTCTTCCTAGTTCTCAGAAAATATTTCAGTAATTATTAAAGTATTACAAGTATTTCTGCGGAAGATAGTATCATTTCGCGACCCATTAAAATTTAACGTAACCCAATATTGGATCGCGACTCACAGTTTGAGAAACGCTGGTTTATACTATTGAATATATACTACAGTATTATTCATTTTTAGTTTTAGTGTTATGAGCACTAAGGTCGCATTTTCCCCTGTTCATTGTAGGAATGGTTAGACCCACAATGGGACAATCAAATGATGAAGGAGGGACCCGATATAGATTGCCCATGAAAATTTCCTAGAGTTTCCTATCCTGATTTGATCCCCGGTCGACAAGAGCAGTAGGCTAATGCAGTTACCCGAATCGAATTCGATTTTCAAAATTCTGAATCGCACGTTAATAGAAGATTTATTATAAATAGGATTGTAATGCAAAAAAGCACGTTAGTTCTAGCTACTTTCGTTTTAGAGGATTTTTGGAAAAGGATTTTCCCATAGAAAAAACATTAAATCTTTAACGCTATCTACTGGAGATC
This sequence comes from Centruroides sculpturatus, assembly GCF_000671375.1. Taxonomy (NCBI): domain Eukaryota; kingdom Metazoa; phylum Arthropoda; class Arachnida; order Scorpiones; family Buthidae; genus Centruroides; species Centruroides sculpturatus. Next base: position 489,233 of record NW_019384716.1, on the reverse strand, counting down.
CAAAGAGGTTCCACAGCCAGGTGACCAAGCGATCAAGGTGGCAGCCTACCGCTCTAGACCCGGGTTCGAATCCGGACGGGTCGAAAAAATACCCAGAAATTTTCAGTGGGGTGGTCCGTCCGGATATGTTGGGTCCTCATTCCTCATTACCCGGCCGAACCCATAAGCCTTGGTAAAACCTCTGGGCACCTCATTCTCTGTAACCACATTTCCCTATCTCTTCCTATCCTTCTATTCCGAAGACCTAACCGGATCGGACCCTTCAACCTTTATTTTAAGGAGATTTTTCCATATTCTCTTCTCCATACACCATAGTAATATGTCGTTGCAAAGAAACAAAGAAATTTTAAAAAGCGGACTCCCCTATAAGGGGAGCCCGTTTTTTAAAAATTTCTATAAGGACTTCCCTATAAGGGTTCCGTTGCTAAATCATTGTATTCTCTCTCTTATTACAGTTGCATCCTAGAATGGTTTCATTGCTGTGGTAACCGTTTCAATGAGGCTAGTAATGTATCCTGAAGCCTTGTCGAAGATCTCCTAAGAAGTAAAACTTCGATGAAACATAATTACTTAGCTTTAATCATGAACTGTAGCTTTCGTTAGGAAGCGAAAGCTTCCTAACGAAAGCTACAGTTCATGATTAGTTCATAGCTTCATAACGAAAGCTACATAGTTCATAACGAAAGCTACAGTTCATCATTAGTTCATTAGTTCAACGAAAGCTACAGTTCATGAAAGCTACAGAACTTTCGCAGCCAGCTAGAATAAACATAGAAAACGATTTATTGTAGGTTTCATTATTTTTGTTTTTATGTCAAGAGGCTTGTGGTTTGTGTATCTCTAGCTTCTTAGAAGAAAGACTATTTGAACTTTCTTCATCTTTTCTATATACAGCATCTTTCGTAGTCACGATGACTAAGCTTGCTTCTCCTTACTGATATGTCGAGGTTCAAGGGCATTTTTGTGCTCATTTTGAGCGGTAAAGGGCCTAAAACCACACACACAAAAAAAAATATGTCGAGGTTCTGTTTACAGATTGGTCCTAATAACTATTTCATCTGGGGGAACAAGGGACCCGTCATCTCCCTTCAAACATCAGGGAACGGGATTCTTTTGAAAATAGTGAGAGATATGAGGTGGCATCATGGAAAACGGTCTCGCATCCGTCCACGTGTCTGAGAGAGGTAATTTGAATGTTATAAGCTAGAGGGATAAGATTTCGCTCTCCTATGTCGGGTGTTTTAGAGAGCTGTTGGCCCTCACTTATTTTTAATTGGTCTTTGAAGTATTACGTCAGCATTTTATAGAGAGAATTCGTTTCTATCTTGGAAAGCTAGTTTGTATCAGACTTGAAGCCAATAGAGAATTCCTGAGCTTACATGGGAAGGAAAGTTACAGATCGACAACCCTCACCCAAAGCCTTTTGAGTCAAGAATGGCTCTTCTTGACTCAAAAGACTCCTTGGACCAAAAGGTTATAAATACTTGGGTATGAATATGTTTCGTCATTGCCAGTCTTGTGTAAGACTGTAAGTGGATATCATATTCCACATTAAATGCATTTTTATGTTAAAATATTAAACATCAAATTTGAGAGTTTGAAGGTTTTTACAGTAGTTTTTATATTCTGTAGTTTCTTTACATATACTGTATATGTATATATTTGTAATAAATATTTTATTAATTTTTTATGATTGCATCTTACATACAAAAATTTTTTACTTTCTGTTAAGTAATTGTTATTTTCGAAAATTGTTTTTCCTTACTTTAATTTTGGACATCGGTGTAGAAAGTAATAATTGATTTTTTAAACACAAAATTATTTTCAAATATTTTGCGAAATTACATAGTTTAGAGTTTTTTTTTATAAATACAGAATTATTTGTCAATTATTTTTTAGAAGTGCTGTACTGTAATTGAATAACCTAAATCATAGTATAAACGACAAATAGTTTCACTTAGAGTAAGAAATACCGAATGTTACGATACGCTGCTTTTCACTTAAATTAAAAATTTATTTTCCACTAGAAATATAAACATAATTTTAAATAAAAATATACTAAATTTTTGTATTTTTACGATTTATTTCATTAATTTATTGTTTGTAGAATTTAAATTGCAATTTTTTGAAAAGTGGTATTCTTATCTTTTTAATTTTATGGTTTCGTTCAGGACATGGTCAACTGGGCGATGGTAATTTGGGAGACAAACTAATAGCTCAATAATATACAAATAATAAACAAAAGAAAATTTTTTTTATCCTTTTGTTTATTAAAATTGTTCTCTTATTGATCTACTTCTCGGTAAATTTAAATAATACTTTTTGAAAAACGAATTAAAGAACGATCTTAGCGTAAAATTTGAAAAAAGATCGCTTATAATTAAGTATACTTTTATTGTGTAAAATTGCAAAATTGTATAGAAGTTTTATTAAATTTTTCACTCAAAAAAGTGTCGGGTAGTTAATATTTTCGTTCATATCATATATCAAAATTTGTGGAATCATTTAATTAAGAAAGTAATTGGAAAATGATTTATTATTTTCCAACCAATATTATTTTGTAATTAACAAGCATGTTTACACACGTTACATACCGTATAATACAAAATTCTAATTTTTTTTGAAAAGACTGTATATGTTACTTTGAAAGTGGAAGGTACGATGTACTGTATACATATTCACTAGTGAATATGTATACAGTACATACACAGCATTTTCCATTTTCATTGTAACATATATAACAAGAGCACACATTTTTATTTTAACAAACAATGAACAGATAATTTATTAATAGAGGTTTAAAATCTTCAAAATTTATATGGGATAACTGTTGTACAAAATGGCTTATATAAAAACTTTGTTCATAAATTCTAGAAGATGTGCTGCAAATTAATGGTAGCCAAATGGATTCCCTCAAAAATACATCAAAGGTGATGGATATTTTTAATTTTTTACATTTTCTTTCTGTTGAATTTAAATCTCTGTTTATAGATTTCAAACTATAAAAGATGTGTGTACGCAAAAACAGAGGAACAAGATACTGTATTTGCATAATATAGGGAGAAGGTGGTATTATGGAACCCCTCCATTTCAAACTGATAATAAAGGCGAACTGTAGCGGGTTGTGGCTGAACTGCACTAGGCAGACATCCATAGCAAGGGGAAAACCCGTTTCACTTCAGTTAAACGGTTGTCGGTAGTGAATTAGCATATTTGTGTTTTTGGAAATTCGAAAGTTTCAATGCTAAGTCAATTTAATTATTTCTAAAATATAAATCGTGTAGTTGTAGGTTCACTGGAGAATTTCGTTCGAATGTAGACCATGCTAGTTTGATCCTCCTGTTGATTTCTGGAAGTAGTGAGCCAGATTTGGATACTGTTTGTCCCAGCTATATATATATATTCAACTACCATTTCTAGT
>NW_019384716.1:474411-482937 GCF_000671375.1 Centruroides sculpturatus | reverse complement strand
CAAAAAAATATACGTATTTTGGAAATGTTGAGTCGAATTAGTCTAGAATCGATTAATTTTATGAAAGAAAACCTTTCAAACAGCCGTAGTCCGTAAACTATGATTCCTACAAAATTGATTCATAAAGAACGGAACGTATCTACCGTCTTATAGGGGGATCTACTGTATGTGGTAGATGAATGAAAAAATAGAAGGAAAATAAAAAAAGTAAAAATAGTTACTTAACATTATAGGAGCATTATATATGTGATTTTCGTAAATGTTTAGCTTTTTTGTACATTTCTTTATTATTATTATTATTAAATCATTTTTCCGATAAAATACATTGGAGTAAATAATTTTGTAATTAATTAACATTCTTTGTACTTTCCTATTTGTTTTTGGATACATTAAAGCATTTTTTGAAAACATACAGTAAGGTTCCATATTACCGCCCGGTTTTCCATAAGTCTACTTTCTGACTTTTTATACAGAAGCCTTCAAAAACCATATTTATAGTTACACTTAGGGTTGCCACCTCAAAACTTAGTCTCGCCCGGAGATGATGATTTAAGAAACCAAAAAAACCCATATGCATACATGTATAGTTTTTTTATTTATATAAATCCCATAAAAAACAATTAAGCATTAATAATGTGTCATTAAAAGGTGATTAAAATCGCAATAAAATTTTTTTTGTGCGGGTAAAAAATTTTGAATTAAAAACATCCGAAAATAAAAAAATTTTTTAAGGGTCCAACAGACCTTTTGTTATGTAATGCTATTTAACCTGCTTGAGTCTGACTCTAACTATATACTATAACTTACCATTAATCATCAACCAACACGAACACTGATCATCAAACTGTCATCTATATAGGCTATATCATGTCACTCTCAATAGACATCTCCTGACAGAACAGTCACAAGAAAGAGTACAACTACATAGCATGCAGCAGCACTGTGCCTGCGCCAGTTATAGACGTTATGTCTTTAAGCCAACGACCACCACACTAGTAATTTGGTACATGGGGGAAGAAATATACGCAACGGTTTGCATATAATTTTGTACATATTCTTTCAACTTGCACAACCCGGAGAAATATTAATTAACCCCGGAGCCCGGAGATAACTCACTGAATCCCGGAGTCTCCCGGTCAAACCCGGACAGGTGGCAACCCTAGTTACACTAGTGAAAAATCGAATTAGGAACATCTAGTTTAATAGTTACCAGTATTTTTCACACAAAAAATATGTGTAGTTATCAGTGGCGTAGCGTAGTGGGGGCTGCAGGGGCGGCACTTTTAGGGGGCGGCAAAATTTCACAATAAATAATAATAATATCTTGTAAAAATGTGAACCATTTCATTTCATATTTTTGTCGCACCTAGGATTCGGACATTGAAATGAGCACAGAAGTTTTCATTACTTATTCTGTGACGAAACTGAATTTTAGTCATTTAAGGGGACGGCGAAATTTTCCTCCGCCCCGGGCGGCTGACACCCACGCTACTCCACTGGTAGTTATGATACCTTGTTTACAATTCACTATGATGAAAATGGGGTTCCATAATACCATCTTCTCCTATATATCACATAATCCCGGCATAAAAACTGAGTGATTTATTTTCTTTCTAATTTTCTGAAGTAGGTATGTTCGTTTCAAATTCTTCTATAAAAATGGTTACACATTTTTGAATAAAATCGCAAAAACCTCAATATTTATTTCGTCCCATAGTTTATGAAGCCTGTAATGTGCGGATTGGAAACGTTTCTAAATCGTTCTGCCAATTCTAGCGTCTAGTGACTTCCCTTGCTAGCGTCTGCTACAAAGTCGCAGACTAACTTAGGGGACAGCCTAAACATTACGATTGTACCGATAAAATAATTAAGGTACAGTACGTCGAAAAAATTTTCATGTCTTTCATTAATATTTGATTATAACACATTCGTACTATTTATAAATTTTAAATATTAGATTTTATGCTCGAATTTAAAAGTCAATCGAGATACGAAATTAAATTTTCCTTTTATATTTTGTTTAGAACAATATTAAAAGTTCGATTGCGCGTTTCGATTTTCGTTCCGCGGTCTTTTATCAAACGAGAAATTAAAACGATAGTGGCTCCGTCTGTGAGCAAAATAAAGAAATGAAATGTCACAAATGTGGACGACGCAATCACGCAAATTTAAGCGAACCAAGATGGCGGGTCTTGGGGAGACGACGAAGCGTCATTTCCCGTTACAAACAATTGACCATGTTGTAAGGTTATTTCGATCACAGCTAGAAAATAACGACGATCCGAATTTAATCTTGTTGTCTATCGTCGTTGGCTACATTGAAAATATGTTGACATGCAATAGAATCGTCCCATCGCCAGCATCTGAGATGGAATGTCATTTGGAAACGGTTTTCCCGATGGTGGAACTCGTGGCCGTCGAAGCTCTATATGGAAAGTTTCAGAGCCAAATAAAAGGTTCCGTCGATTTGAGTCAGTATAAGAGTCAGAGTAGTGGACGATTTGCCACAAGAGAACTGGTCAAAAAAGTGTCCGATGTAGTTTGGGGTTCTCTGACCAGAAGTTACTATAAGGACAGAGCACACTTACAGACCTTGTATAGTTATTTGACCGGTAAGAACTTCGAAAGGATTTAAATCAATTCACTCTTCCGTTATTTTACAAAGTTATTAACTTCTTTAATCTTTATAAACACGTTTATAATTAAACACAAACTTGCATCGTGACAGTTGAAATGTCAGTTAGGTGCTTTTACGTAATATTTTCAAATCACGAGTCACTCCAGCATTTTAATTAAGTTTCATATATTTTAAGATATATTGAAAATGAAATTCAACTTTCTTTAATAAATTAATTTACAAAAGATACTTAAAAAATTTTTTAAAGCATTACAATAGTTTGAAATAGGTTTTTTGTATTGGTATTTGTATATAACAGATTTCTGACAGTATTAAATAGTACATTAAGGCTAAATTGTTAAATAAAACTATATAAGCTGTTTGTAATTAACAAAATAGAATATAGATTGTAATATTCTATATATGAAAATTTGAATTTTTAATTACTTAAGATTGTTTTTTTAATTGTTGAGGAAATTATATTTGAAGTGTTTTACATTACCTAACATATTGTCAAATTTTGTAGTTTTAGAAAANCCTCACGGACTTCTAAAGTCACAATTTTGAATCCAGCGGACTATTATCGTGAATTTTTTTAAACGATACAAAATCTGTAGAATAATGATCATAAAAGTTCAATTTTATTATATTAATATGAAACTCACATGTTTAATTATAATAAATTAATTTAATACAAGCCTAAAGTTCATTGCTGCTTGTTTGAAACAAGTTTATGGATTTTTCGCGCTTTTCCACGAAAGACGACAATCGCACTCACAATATTGTTTATTGTTCATTATTTATTAATAACAGTCACTTCGTTGATTTTTTTGGTTTTAGATTCGAATAAAAAAACCCAATGAGTGAAAAAAGCAACTAAGCATTTTGCGTTTCTTTCGTAATACTTCGCGTAACCTTCGGTTGATCAATGTTCAAATTTCTCCACGGACCACCCAAATTTTCTCGCGGACCACCGATTGCCGACCGTTGTTCTATTGATGCGGTCCAAGAATGTTAGACTATTAAGCTGGAACCTGGGCGTAAATATGAATCAGAAACTCATAAATTTTTATGGATAACTTGATACGGATGTATCCTACCCGTTTATCAGCAACCATCTGCTCCTTGGCCAAATCCACAGTAGACTAGTGCTGTACTATCGATGTTTATACAGTTATTCTGCTGTGGACAAGAAGAGTTGTCTATACCAACGTTTCTCAAACTTTGCTCACGCAACCAAATATATTTCTTTGTAACGGTTTCATGAACCAAATGTTTATGAAACTTGGTATACTGGAGTCACTATGTTATATAGCGAAATAAAATTATGCATTATTCATAATTTCTACATGTGAAATGTAACATTGAATACATTTCTATTAAGAACGGTTCTGGTCAATTTCGATTTGTAACAAATAACTTACTTCAATTTCAGTTTTTATTATTGAATATAACTATTAAAAATTGTACGATTGACGACTGTAAATAAATCAGACTGTTTCAAAATTATTCAGGAATCTATTTTACTTTAAAAAAATATTACAAGTGTTTTTTTTATAAACATAATGAACCATTTTTAAAACTGTACTTTTCGTATTGTAAGGATATTTTGCCAATTTCATTTGTATAAACATAAAAAAAAATTCTTTAAAAGTTATTTATTGATTTACTTATGCCAAAATTCGTATTATTTATTTTTTATAATTTATTGTTATGTATGGCAATAAACCTATGTTTGGAAAAACGAAAATATTTTCAAAACCATTTGCACTAAATGGCTTCATGACCTTACATAAAATATTTATTTTGATGCTATTCAAAATAGAAAAGAGAAATCAACTTTATATACACGCATTCTATAATAATTTTATTACTAAATGACAATAATAATTATAAGAAAAAGCTGTTAAAAATTTTTCAGTAGGCCTACTTAACAGATGCATTTATTCTTCCTAGTTCTCAGAAAATATTTCAGTAATTATTAAAGTATTACAAGTATTTCTGCGGAAGATAGTATCATTTCGCGACCCATTAAAATTTAACGTAACCCAATATTGGATCGCGACTCACAGTTTGAGAAACGCTGGTTTATACTATTGAATATATACTACAGTATTATTCATTTTTAGTTTTAGTGTTATGAGCACTAAGGTCGCATTTTCCCCTGTTCATTGTAGGAATGGTTAGACCCACAATGGGACAATCAAATGATGAAGGAGGGACCCGATATAGATTGCCCATGAAAATTTCCTAGAGTTTCCTATCCTGATTTGATCCCCGGTCGACAAGAGCAGTAGGCTAATGCAGTTACCCGAATCGAATTCGATTTTCAAAATTCTGAATCGCACGTTAATAGAAGATTTATTATAAATAGGATTGTAATGCAAAAAAGCACGTTAGTTCTAGCTACTTTCGTTTTAGAGGATTTTTGGAAAAGGATTTTCCCATAGAAAAAACATTAAATCTTTAACGCTATCTACTGGAGATCCAAAGAGGTTCCACAGCCAGGTGACCAAGCGATCAAGGTGGCAGCCTACCGCTCTAGACCCGGGTTCGAATCCGGACGGGTCGAAAAAATACCCAGAAATTTTCAGTGGGGTGGTCCGTCCGGATATGTTGGGTCCTCATTCCTCATTACCCGGCCGAACCCATAAGCCTTGGTAAAACCTCTGGGCACCTCATTCTCTGTAACCACATTTCCCTATCTCTTCCTATCCTTCTATTCCGAAGACCTAACCGGATCGGACCCTTCAACCTTTATTTTAAGGAGATTTTTCCATATTCTCTTCTCCATACACCATAGTAATATGTCGTTGCAAAGAAACAAAGAAATTTTAAAAAGCGGACTCCCCTATAAGGGGAGCCCGTTTTTTAAAAATTTCTATAAGGACTTCCCTATAAGGGTTCCGTTGCTAAATCATTGTATTCTCTCTCTTATTACAGTTGCATCCTAGAATGGTTTCATTGCTGTGGTAACCGTTTCAATGAGGCTAGTAATGTATCCTGAAGCCTTGTCGAAGATCTCCTAAGAAGTAAAACTTCGATGAAACATAATTACTTAGCTTTAATCATGAACTGTAGCTTTCGTTAGGAAGCTTTCGCTTCCTAACGAAAGCTACAGTTCATGATTAGTTCATAGCTTCATAACGAAAGCTACATAGTTCATAACGAAAGCTACAGTTCATCATTAGTTCATTAGTTCAACGAAAGCTACAGTTCATGAAAGCTACAGAACTTTCGCAGCCAGCTAGAATAAACATAGAAAACGATTTATTGTAGGTTTCATTATTTTTGTTTTTATGTCAAGAGGCTTGTGGTTTGTGTATCTCTAGCTTCTTAGAAGAAAGACTATTTGAACTTTCTTCATCTTTTCTATATACAGCATCTTTCGTAGTCACGATGACTAAGCTTGCTTCTCCTTACTGATATGTCGAGGTTCAAGGGCATTTTTGTGCTCATTTTGAGCGGTAAAGGGCCTAAAACCACACACACAAAAAAAAATATGTCGAGGTTCTGTTTACAGATTGGTCCTAATAACTATTTCATCTGGGGGAACAAGGGACCCGTCATCTCCCTTCAAACATCAGGGAACGGGATTCTTTTGAAAATAGTGAGAGATATGAGGTGGCATCATGGAAAACGGTCTCGCATCCGTCCACGTGTCTGAGAGAGGTAATTTGAATGTTATAAGCTAGAGGGATAAGATTTCGCTCTCCTATGTCGGGTGTTTTAGAGAGCTGTTGGCCCTCACTTATTTTTAATTGGTCTTTGAAGTATTACGTCAGCATTTTATAGAGAGAATTCGTTTCTATCTTGGAAAGCTAGTTTGTATCAGACTTGAAGCCAATAGAGAATTCCTGAGCTTACATGGGAAGGAAAGTTACAGATCGACAACCCTCACCCAAAGCCTTTTGAGTCAAGAATGGCTCTTCTTGACTCAAAAGACTCCTTGGACCAAAAGGTTATAAATACTTGGGTATGAATATGTTTCGTCATTGCCAGTCTTGTGTAAGACTGTAAGTGGATATCATATTCCACATTAAATGCATTTTTATGTTAAAATATTAAACATCAAATTTGAGAGTTTGAAGGTTTTTACAGTAGTTTTTATATTCTGTAGTTTCTTTACATATACTGTATATGTATATATTTGTAATAAATATTTTATTAATTTTTTATGATTGCATCTTACATACAAAAATTTTTTACTTTCTGTTAAGTAATTGTTATTTTCGAAAATTGTTTTTCCTTACTTTAATTTTGGACATCGGTGTAGAAAGTAATAATTGATTTTTTAAACACAAAATTATTTTCAAATATTTTGCGAAATTACATAGTTTAGAGTTTTTTTTTATAAATACAGAATTATTTGTCAATTATTTTTTAGAAGTGCTGTACTGTAATTGAATAACCTAAATCATAGTATAAACGACAAATAGTTTCACTTAGAGTAAGAAATACCGAATGTTACGATACGCTGCTTTTCACTTAAATTAAAAATTTATTTTCCACTAGAAATATAAACATAATTTTAAATAAAAATATACTAAATTTTTGTATTTTTACGATTTATTTCATTAATTTATTGTTTGTAGAATTTAAATTGCAATTTTTTGAAAAGTGGTATTCTTATCTTTTTAATTTTATGGTTTCGTTCAGGACATGGTCAACTGGGCGATGGTAATTTGGGAGACAAACTAATAGCTCAATAATATACAAATAATAAACAAAAGAAAATTTTTTTTATCCTTTTGTTTATTAAAATTGTTCTCTTATTGATCTACTTCTCGGTAAATTTAAATAATACTTTTTGAAAAACGAATTAAAGAACGATCTTAGCGTAAAATTTGAAAAAAGATCGCTTATAATTAAGTATACTTTTATTGTGTAAAATTGCAAAATTGTATAGAAGTTTTATTAAATTTTTCACTCAAAAAAGTGTCGGGTAGTTAATATTTTCGTTCATATCATATATCAAAATTTGTGGAATCATTTAATTAAGAAAGTAATTGGAAAATGATTTATTATTTTCCAACCAATATTATTTTGTAATTAACAAGCATGTTTACACACGTTACATACCGTATAATACAAAATTCTAATTTTTTTTGAAAAGACTGTATATGTTACTTTGAAAGTGGAAGGTACGATGTACTGTATACATATTCACTAGTGAATATGTATACAGTACATACACAGCATTTTCCATTTTCATTGTAACATATATAACAAGAGCACACATTTTTATTTTAACAAACAATGAACAGATAATTTATTAATAGAGGTTTAAAATCTTCAAAATTTATATGGGATAACTGTTGTACAAAATGGCTTATATAAAAACTTTGTTCATAAATTCTAGAAGATGTGCTGCAAATTAATGGTAGCCAAATGGATTCCCTCAAAAATACATCAAAGGTGATGGATATTTTTAATTTTTTACATTTTCTTTCTGTTGAATTTAAATCTCTGTTTATAGATTTCAAACTATAAAAGATGTGTGTACGCAAAAACAGAGGAACAAGATACTGTATTTGCATAATATAGGGAGAAGGTGGTATTATGGAACCCCTCCATTTCAAACTGATAATAAAGGCGAACTGTAGCGGGTTGTGGCTGAACTGCACTAGGCAGACATCCATAGCAAGGGGAAAACCCGTTTCACTTCAGTTAAACGGTTGTCGGTAGTGAATTAGCATATTTGTGTTTTTGGAAATTCGAAAGTTTCAATGCTAAGTCAATTTAATTATTTCTAAAATATAAATCGTGTAGTTGTAGGTTCACTGGAGAATTTCGTTCGAATGTAGACCATGCTAGTTTGATCCTCCTGTTGATTTCTGGAAGTAGTGAGCCAGATTTGGATACTGTTTGTCCCAGCTATATATATATATTCAACTACCATTTCTAGT